>NW_023330989.1:0-54132 GCF_011100685.1 Canis lupus familiaris
CTGGGGCTAAAGAACCAGGATTATTGGTTTTTTCCCCATACTCTCACTCATCAGATTCAGTCTCAGGTATTCAAGTCCAAAGGATTTGTTCTGGGGGGAATTATACCAAGATAGATTTTTATATATTCATATATCATATGTGTAATTTTATACTACTTATAAAACCATTTCATGTATATATATAGCTGTATAGAAGAATGAAGACAGTGAATTCTACCAAAAATAAAGCCTTCCACTTTACATACCAACAACTTGTTAAAGCACGTATACTGATTTTTTTAATGGAATTCTTTCTAAAAGAAATTACATCTTGTCCTTATTAAGCAGTAGTTCATGGATATCATTTAAATTTTTCTTGCTGATTTGGAGTCTTAATTAACTACCAATCTCATTAAGAATGTATGCATATTAAATCTGTCTCCTTTTTTATCAACTCTTCTTGCTTCCTTTGAGTTTTTTGTTCTCAATATTCTATTCACAGAGAAAATAGATAAATTTTTTAATACTTTCACACACACACACAAGATGAAAAGTCGATAAGCTCAGTTCTGTAGAATAGTAACTGTAAAGGACATGGATTTAGTGCAGAGATTTTGTAAAAATTGTCTAGAGAACTTAAAAGCCTTTATCACACTAATTACAATTCAGAGCTCTGGCCCAGAAGGTTTTGGTTACTGGCAAGGTGTTGCTGTAATTTTATACTAAATATAAAAGACTTTAAAAAATTTTTGGTACACCTACAAAATAAAATAAAATCAAAAGTAAATGGCATTTTTTCTTAACTTGGTAAGGCTTCCTTCTCCACATACCACTCAAAGATGCTTTAAATGAAAATGTCACATGAAATATTGTTATATTTCTGGCTCCGTAGTGGACTGAAAATATACTACAGAAACTTGAAAATATTTGGTTTCCTATTCAACAAGATTTAAATTTAGGAATTATCAACAGAACCTATATTATTCCATCTGTAGGTTCATAAGCAAAAGATAAGTTCTAAATTATCACTCCCAAGGATCATTCTGATGTAGTCTAATTTTGAATAATATTTGAATAATCTTATTTTTAATATACTTGAATATCTGAATTTTTAGGTAAATAAAATAAGCATCAGTTTCAGTAAGCATTTGTAGTTTTTCTGATATGAATCCATATCTAATCAGAAATATTACTTGCTTACTTATAATTAACCCTGTTTCTAAATTATTTCCCTATTTGCTGTACAAAAATACAGTAACAAGGGTGCCTGGGTGGCATGGTCCGTTGAGCATCTGACTCTTGGTTTCAGCTCAGATCATAGTCTCAAGGTCATGAGATCTAGCCCTGCTTCCGGCTCTGCACTCAGCGCAGAGTCTGCCTAAGTCTCCCTCTGCCTCTACCCTTCCCACCTCAACCATGCTCTCTCTCAAATAAATACATCTTTAAAAAACTACAGTAACAATATTTAATAAGCAAACATGTGAATGCTTATCAGAAACAAACATTGAACAACCTTAACTAATCATCTTCATTTTAATTTTATCTAGCTCTCTTTGAAGCAATGGTGGTGCTGAAAAATTCACAACTCAGTTCACAGACCCAGTGCCAAATATTGAGTATTCTAGCTTTGAGAATTCTGAACTTCATTATATTTTGTTTCTTTTTTTTTTTTATTTATTTTTTCTTTTTTTTTAAATAATAAATTTATTTTTTATTTGGTGTTCACTTTGCCAACATACAGAATAACACCCAGTGCTCATCCCGTCAAGTGTCCCCCTCAGTGCCCGTCACCCACTCACCCCCACCCCCCGCCCTCCTCCCCTTCCACCACCCCTAGTTCATTTCCCAGAGTTAGGAGTCTTTATGTTCTGTCTCCCTTTCTGATATTTCCCACACATTTCTTCTCCCTTCCCTTTATTCCTTTTCACTACCCACTATGCTTTTTTTTTTAATAAATTAATTTTCCATTGGTGTTCAATTTACCAACATACAGAATAACACCCAGTGCTCATCCCGTCAAGTGTCCCCCTCAGTGCCCGTCACCCACTCACCCCCACCCCCTGCCCTCCTCCCTTTCCACCACCCCTAGTTGGTTTCCCACAGTTAGGAGTCTTCATGTTCTGTCTCCCTTTCTGATATTTCCACACATTTCTTCTCCTTTCCCTTATATTCCCTTTCACTATTATTTACATTCCTCAAATGAATGAGAACATACACTGTTTGTCCTTCTCCGATTGACTTACTTCACTCAGCATAATACCCTCCAGTTCCATCCACGTTTCATATGCTTACAGATGGTTAAGCTTGATCTGAGAAGATGCTCTCAGGAAGAGACTAAAACCTCATCTTGTTGCATAAATAGAGTGACCGTATATTCCATTTGTCCAGGACAGCCCCTATTTATGCTAGTCATCACAATCTAATTTCAATAGGGCCCCCATGTCCCTCAAAATGTCCCATTTTAAGCTATAAATTACAAGGTCATCCTATCTATTAGGTTAATTCAGAGACAATGGAATGGTTTTGCTTCTTCAAAAAAACTTGAGCACCTTGGATTCTTAGGAGAAGGTAGAGGAGTCAAGAAAGACAAGAGAAGACAAGATGTTGGGGAAAATTCTTTGGTTTCCCATTTGTAAAAAGAAAGTGAACATCAAGTTGAAAGACTATATTATCATTCAACATGTCTTATGCCTGCTTCTAAGCTGGCAGTTCAGTAGTATCTGGTGTATTTTCCAAAAATTGAAATAACATATAGGGTTAGAAGATATTTAGAACTAGGTGAATTTGGGACACACATTTTTGAGGATCTCTGAGTTAAATTCTTTTTTTGTCAAGATTTCATTTATTCATTCATTAGAGACACAGAGAGAAGAGAGAGAGGCAGAGACACAGGCAGAGGGAGAAGCAGGCTCCACACAGGGAGCCCGACGTGGGACTCGATCCCGGGCCTCCAGGATCACGTCCTGGGCCGAAGACAGCGCTAAACTGCTGAGCCACCCGGGCTGACCTCTGAGTTAAATTCTTGAAGTGATATTCCACACTCATCATTTTGGATAGTGCCATTTCCTTTATAATATGCCACCTTTTAGTCCATGGATATATGAAAATAAAAAGATAATTACTTAATTTTGTCCTGGGGTTCTTAAAGCTTTAATAACCTACCTGTACTTTTACTGGCAATTTTTGATAACAAGGACCCTGCAAGGGCCACGCCTTAGTGGCTGGTGCCACTGCTAGCGAGACCAGTGGTCCCATAAAGACTGATTTCCTGTCATACAGCGGGGCAGATAGCCAGACTCACATTTGGGGAAAGTGACCGCAATAACCTCCAGAGACTCGGAGTTAAACTATGCCATTTGCTAGTTTTGTGAACCTGAACAAAATCAAAATCAGATCATAACAAACTGAGGTTTTCCACAATTTTATTTGTAAAACAGAGAGCTAGACCTCTAAGATAAGATCCACCTCAAGCAACTTGGAAATACCTTGAACTTTGTTTTAATGGCTTAAGCAAAATACATATATTCTCTGACTCTGAGGAAGATTAGCAATCAGATCCTCTTCATATCCAGCATATCAACCCCCAAATTGCAGAGTTTCCTATGGGCCTCTCTCCTAAAAACAATTACACTATGTAGTATTTTCCTACCAGGAGTTGAGTTTTGTTTGATTATTTGTTTTCCACTTGTTCCTTTTTTCTTCATTGAAATTCTAGAGTGAATCCAACTTCTTTGTTTCCAATTGTCTGTTCCATATTATGTCACTAAGGTAACGGTTAGTTATTATCTGTGATATTTTCTTTCCAATCTCCTTCCTGACCTTTGATCTGTCTCCATCTCAAATTTAAATTTTAGTTTTCTGAGGCAGAAACTCTATCTAAAGCTCAGTATTTAGTCAACACTGTGCTTTCTCTGAAAATGTAGCTTCCTCTGACATTTTTTTAAAATAAGATTAATTCCTTTATTTATTTCCAGGTCCGCTTCAGTATCATAACTTTTCATAGTGTCTTGTAAGTTATATTAGCTGAACTAATTAATTAATTCTTTTTTAACTTGTGGGTTTTTTTAAAGTAACATAAAATTTACCATCTTCGTTGTTTTTAAAGTGTGCAGTTTGCAGTATTAAGTATATTTACAGTGTTGTACAACAGATCTCCACAGCCTTTTCATCTTGCAAAACTGAAATTCTGTAACCCATTAAATAGCAGCTCCCCATCTCTTTCTCCCTAAGGTCCTGGCAGCCACCTTCCTACTTTCTATTCCTATGAATTTGACTACTTTAGATAGCTCATATAAGTGGCATTTTAAACACAATCTGATCTATATTTTTATTACATATACAGTCACAAGAGCCATGGCAATATGATTTTATATGTTAGTATATTAGCACGTTAATTGTTTCAAAGAGCTTGCATTGATATTAAGTCCCCCTTTATTCAGTACTTTCTCTCCTGTCACCCTCTTTCTCAGACTTCCCACTCTTCGAACCCTTTTCATCATGGCCTTCAAAACTCAATCCCACTGTAAGCAAGCATTCTGTACTCTTAGTCTTAACTGAAACCTCACTTTCCCTGGAGAATCTTTTCTCTCTCCAAACCTATAATGAAGGCTCTTTGTTCTCTTATAACTCACACAGTCCAAGGCCATGGTGATGGCGTATAGGAAGGAGTATATAAGTTAATAGTTAATAGTCTTTTGGTTAGTAGTAATAGAGACTCAGGCTAATGTCTAGCATAACCTTAAAAAATTATGGACCTATATAACTGAAGAGAGGTATTCTCAAAGATGCAAACAAATATCAGAAATATTATTCCAACTTTCAGCCATTATTTCTACTTGTCTCTGCTCAAAATAATTTTCTCAGGATTCTATGGCCATCTTCTAGGCAGTGGGCAAGATGGCTGCTGATAACAAGGTCACATCATCTTTACCCTCATCTTGAAGAGTACATCTACAATTCAGAAGTACTGTAGTTGAATAGCTTGGGTAATAAAGCTATTCTTTGATCCAGTTACTTTCTATGCAAACACTTTCCATAACTTTCTATTGGTCCAGCCTGGGACATAAGTCCACTAATTTGTGAGGCTGAACACCAAAATAGATAGCTCCTCCAAAATCACATGAAGTTCATATCTTCAAAGAAAAACATCACAGGCTATCTACTAGAGAAGAAGTGGCATTCTTTAGCACCTCATGTTAGTTTTAAATCATTTCTTCTTTATCTTCCTCTAATAAAAGCTAACAAACCTCTCCTCCTTTGAGACATGTTAGTCAGCTCCTATTCTCAGCCATCTACTGTCATTGGTCAATACTTAACTTAGATGGGTTTGGCACAAGTTTTTCAAAATATTTATCATCATAGTGTACTACTTCCATGTCCATTTGGATGACTTCTCCAATAGCCTAAAGTCTTAAGTTCATAGTTCCTTGGTCCCCTAAAATCTAGTCTTCTTAATTTTCTTTTTTCTAAATCTTATCAACCATGGAAATTTTCTTTTTAAAAAACCTTAAGATTCTAGTGTTAATCTCTCTGACCACAAATTCTGACTTTCTCCCACGTGTCCACACAGACATCCAACAGAAACATCAATTGATAAATCATGGTAGACTGTATTAAGATTGTGCCCCAGGCACTGCTACAGTTCATACACCTTGTCTCTGACCTGCTTGCCCACCTGACAGTGATGGCAGCTGCCCATCAACAGCGATTCCAGCTCTGACCAGATCTCCTCCTTTGGGTTTTCTGAGCACCAATCTAGGTGTACATGCAATAACATGTAAAAGGCACCAGCTTTAATCTCAGGTCATCCAGATGTTGTGAGCATCAAACAAGTTCCCTCTGGCCACATGAGTTCCAGTTTGTTTCCTCAGGTTCCACTCTGTCCCTGTGGACCTCAGCTTGCATTTTCCTTTCCTATGTGTCCTGCTGACCTACACTAACTGCAAGCCCACCATCATATGCAGAGGGGACTTAAAAATATTATTTCTCCAGTTTCCCTTCATGATGATTAGCAACTTTTCTCTGATCTTCCAACATCACTGTTAAGATTTCTGTGCCTCCAGGTTCTTGTACACTTTGTACGATCTAATCCCTACAATAAATCTATTTCATATCACTCATAGGGGTACTCCTTCCCTAGTCAAGCTGTAACTGAGACACCTGATTGGAGGTTATTGCACAAAACTCTGAGAAGTATCTATAGAAAAATAAAAGTACTTAAGAAGCAAAAGAATTCACATCAAATGAGAATTTATATTCTTAGATGTGTTTGAAAAGTTCTGTATGATTGGAAATGAGAGGAATAGCAGGACTGAAAAACACTCATAAATTTTATGTCTCAAATCACTTAGGATGCTCTTTCTATGTAACCTCATCCCTTTTTCCATTCCACATAAAATCAAGAATCATTAACAATTTTTTACTAACTGGTCCTATGCTTTTCCCCACCAACCTCAACCAAACATTTTATGTTACATTTCAGCACAAAATGGTAGATTCAGCCTATTTTCCACTTTTCTTCTTCTGTATACCCCATAAGATTATAATAAGGATTATCTAAAATTATAAAAACACAATAACTAAAAGAAAATAGTGGAAGCATACAAAAACAAGTACTTTAACATATTTCTGGAATATGGAAATTGAGAAAGAATACCTCTTGTGCTAAAGCTCTAGCCCAAAATAAGAGAGAAGGAGGCTTCAGCAGATATGGGAAACACCTTGTCCAGCAGAAATCAAGATGCTTCAGAATAGAGACTATAGGTAGAAGAAAGGTCAGGAGAAAGTGGACATGAAAACGAGATTAAATGAAGACCTGTATAAGACATAGACACCTGTCTTCTCACGCAGAATGACTTGTAGTTAGGCATTTCACTGGTGCCAGAAAGCAAAGCCCCTCTCCTTCTAGTATTAGCTAGAAGAAAAGGCAGCTGGCTCACTTCCCTCTAACTATAATGTAAAGCTTCTAGCCACCAAACCTCTTCACATACAGAACACACCATAACCTTTTAATTACCTCAGTTTTAAATGGAAATAGGCAACAAATGACTACCAGAAAACTGAGGGAAGGTTGCAGTGTAACAGAAAGACCAAGATAAATAACAAAATTATCCCCTAAACAAAAAGAATATCCAGGAAACAGCAGAAGAGAGCCTTAAGTAAAACTTTAGTGTCCTTACACAGAAAATACTAAAGAAAAGATCAACAAAATTGAGAATCAATATAAAGTCTAGTTATTAAGAATTCTAAAGAGATGAGAGCAATTTATCAAAGAATTAAAATAAGATAATTCTCCGGAGATGAAAGGAGGACCTGTCTCCAATCTGGTAGGGTCTACTTGCAACCAATGGTATGAATTTAAAAAGAACCACACTTGGGCACATTATTATAAAACTTCAAAACTCCAAAAGTTAAAAGATATTAAAAAGCTTCCACAGAGGGCTGGGAAAGACAATTGTGTACACAGAAATTAGAATCAGAAGCATTGATTCCTGGGATTCCTGGGTGGCTTGGTGGTGGAGTGTCTGCCTTTGGCTCATTCTGAGGCCTGGGATAGAGTTCAGCATCAGGCTCCCCGCAGGGAGCCTGTTTCTCCCTCTCCTGTGTCTCTGCCTCTCTCTGTGGGCTCTCATGAATAAATAAATAAAATCTTAAAAAAAAAGCATTGATTCCTTTTTGTTTTATTAGCGACACCACATAGTACAGCAATATTTTTAAGGTTCTGTGGGAAGCTTTTTTCCAACTTAGCATTCTCTACGCAGCCAAACCATTAATCAAGTGGGAAAGAATGAAAGAGAACTTTTTGGTCTGAAAGCACTGATAGATTTATCTCCATACCCCCTTCCTTGGGAAGTTCCATGAGGAGTGGTGACAGGTGTGAGAGTTGTGTGAGGTAAACCCTCATGACTCATAGCAGGATGACACTAGGAAGTGTCAAATTTGATAAGTCAAGAAATCGCATTATACATGATTTATTGGAGACATGGAGTTAACCACCAGAATAACAAAAAAAAAAAAAAATGAAGTTGTAAAAGTAGCGACTTCTAAAGAAGGACTTAGGTGGTAGGGTAAGTACAACTTTAACCATGTACATATATTAACATGAAGTAATTTTTAAATGTACTACCAGAGCTCCAATTAAAATTCTTTGTCTACTGTTTTATAATATTAACTACATGGGCTGTGGCAAGCAGAATGATGCCCACAACGAGCACCACATCTTGTGAATATGTTATCTTATGTAGCAGGAAGGGACTTCGCAGATATGATTAAGGTTCAGGATCCTGAGATGGGGAGATTAGCATAACTTAACTAGGTGGGCCTGACATAATCACAAGGTCCTTAAAAGTAGAAGAGGAGGGCAGCCCCGGTGGCTCAGCTGTTTAATACTGCCTTCAGCCTGGGGTGTGATCCTGGAGACCCGGGATCGAGTCCCACATTGGGCTCCCTGCACAGAGCCTGCTTCTCCCTCTGCTTGCCTCTCTCTCTGTCATGAATAAATAAATAAAATCTTTAAAAAAATGTAGACGAGGAAAGCAGAAGGGAGTCAGAGGAGATGTGACTAGGAAGAGTAGGTGGAGAGGTGTAACTTTGCTGGCTTTAGAGATGGAAGAAGATGCCAAAAGTGTAGGCAGTCTCTGGAAACTGGAAAGGCAAAGACATTGATTCACCCCTGGAGACTCCAGAAGGGAATACAGTCCTGTTGACCCCTCAATTTTATTTCAGCAAGATCCATGGCATGCTTCTAACCTGCCAAAGTATAAGAAAGATTTTTGTTTTATTTTACCATGTTTGTGGTCATTTGTTACAGCAACAATAGGAGACTAATACATGGACTTACATGACTGGAATTAACTCCTTTTGATGTTTTCCCATCTTAGACTATTATTTTCCTTTCAGCTATTACATTATGATCAGGTTTTCCATTTTAAAGGGCAGCAAAACAGACCCTTTGCTTTTCCTATTTTATAGGTACTGGCTTTTTTGTTTAGTATTTCAGGCAGTTTACCACCATAATATCAAATCTTCCTTGGTATCAATTTTGGATCCATTATAATGTGTCTATTTTCAGTGAAGCCATGATGGAACATTTTTTGATGATCTTCTTTCCTAGAAACCTGAATAATTCCATCTGATTGCCCATGTCTTTTTTCAAGAGCTTCAACATCCAGAAACCACACTTTCAGAAACAAAAAAGAAAGCGATTAAGTGTAAGAAAAAATGATTCTGTTTTTTTCTGACACAATTAGTCTTATTTCTCTGTATCGAGTCTTCTAGACATAACTTCAGGTGTCACAGCAAGGTCAGAAGCTTTTGCTAAACACTCCACTTAACAATCATGTATTTTCATTTAATTATACCTTAAAGTAATTTTATGGTTGTTATTATATGTGTACTAATCTTCACTTTCTCTAAACTGAAATTCTCTTTGCCTCTTTGTGGGGAAAACATGGACTTTGAGCTAAATATATCTAGATTCCATACCTGGCTCTCTCATTTACAGTCTACATAACCTTGGGCAAGTTATTTAACCTCTCTGAGCTTTCTCCAACCATAAATACAGAGGTTGTAATGCTTTATACTGCCTACCTCACCTCTGCAATACTGACATTTTTTTAATAATAAATTTTTTTTTATTGGCGTTCTATTTGCCAACATACAGAATAACACCCAGTGCTCATCCCGTCAAGTGCCCCCCGTACAGTGCCTGTCGCCCATTCACCCCCTCCCCCCACCCTCCTCCCCTTCCACCACCCCTAGTTCATTTCCCAGAGTTAGGAGTCTTCATGTTCTGTCTCCCTTTCTGATATTTCCTACCCATTTCTTCTCCTTTCCCTTCTATTCCCTTTCACTATTATTTATATTCCCCAAATGAATGAGACCATATGTTTGTCCTTCTCCGATTGACTTATTTCACTCAGCATAATACCCTCCAGTTCCATCCACGTCGAAGCAAATGGTGGGTACCTGTCATTTCTAATGGCTGAGGAATATTCCATTGTATACATCAACCACATCTTCTTTCTCCATTCATCTTTTGATGGACGCTCTTTGTTGTAAGGAGCTGTCCTCGTGTTTTTCAGCAGCCCTGGTCTCTCTATTCGTTAGATGTGAGTACATCCCCCACTCCTTGTTACAATCAAAATTTTTTCCAGACATTGTCAAATGCCCCCCTGGGGCAACGATTACTTGTTTGTTGAGTGGGTTAAATGAAATTATGTGAGTCATTTAGCACATTTTGACACATAATAGGTACACAATAAATGTAATTTTTGTATTATTGGTAGACCTGGGTTCTCAATAATGACAACAACCACATTGTACTGCATAAAAACAAAGAATGAGAAATCAGAGAATGAAAATTTTTAAGTTATTATTATCAGGGGTAAGATTGGCTATAATTCAGAGAGGAAATAATTCAGTATTAGTTCAATTAGGATTATAGGAGTTTGGTTGTGACTATTCTGAGGGAAGGAGAGGAGGGAACCTGAGTAAGTTAAAGCATTTGTGAATTTGACAGATACCAATTTCAACCTTACCTGACATTTTTTTCTTCTTTTAGTCCCCTGAGAAAAACACAGCCATTGGAATTATTTTCTTAATAATAAATTTATTTTTTATTGGTGTTCTATTTGCCAACATACAGAATAACACCCAGTGCTCATCCCGTCAAGTGCTCCCCTCAGTGCCCATCACCTATTCACCCCCACCCCCCACCCTCCTCCCCTTTCACCACCCCTAGTTCATTTCCCAGAGTTAGGAGTCTTTATGTTCTGTCTCCCTTTCTGATATTTCCTACCCATTTCTTCTCCTTTCCCTTCTATTCCCTTTCACTATTATTTATATTCCCCAAATGAATGAGACCATATTAGTTTGTCCTTCTCCGATTGACTTATTTCACTCAGCATAATACCCTCCAGTTCCATCCACGTTGAAGCAAATGGTGGGTATTTGTCATTTCTAATGGCTGAGTAATATTCCATTGTATACATAAACCACATCTTCATTATCCATTCATTTTTCAATGGACACCGAGGCTCCTTCCACAGTTTCAGCCATTGGAATTTCAAATTAAATTCAAGCCTTATTTCCACTGTCTGATAATGTAGAAAGAGTTCAGCATTGAGAAACAGGCAAGAAAATGTCTAACCATTCTGAGCCTATTTCCATATCTGCAATATAAGGATCAATAATATTATTACTTGATAGTGTTTTGTGAATATTCTGTATTTCATTGGCAACCTACAATAGAATTCAAGGATTAAGCACCTGAGACCCTACCATTTATTGGTACCCCCTTCTACTATGACCAGGCATTGGTCGAAGAGCTTGGCATATATTAACTCACTTAATCTTTAAAACAAAGACAAGAACTCCAAGAGCAGGACAGCACTAATCTAACCCTTTTTTTTAGAAAGGCACCACGGTGCTAAGGCACTTGCCAAAGGTCACATGACCAGGGGGTGATGGAGCTAGAATCACAACCTTCCAACTCCAGAGTCTAAACTTATAACAAGTAACATTTCCTAACTCTTATCCTTGCCTAGTTAGATATATATAGCTGGAGTCTGCATAAGGTTCCTTACTTAGGTTGATGGAAATGCCTTTTCACTTTGTTTTAAAGAATTTTGGGTTAATAAAGAAAACAGACGTGATAATTCAGATTCCAAACTCTGGATTCAAAGTCTTGTATAAATTTGGATCACAGTGAAGGATAAGAGCCTGAACATTTAACAGACCAGAAAGGAGAGTGATTAAAGACTTACAGTGACCAAATAGCTAGGGATTAATTGCTTACAAAGCAAGTTTATTTTTATTACAAGAGGTTAATTCATTTATGGATCATGTGCAAATCTTTTACAAAGTATGGGGAGAAGTTGGAGCAGAAGCAGATATCTCTGAAATGTTCTCACCTTCCTGAGAGTCCATAGGTTTTAGAGAGGAGATGTACATGAAAAAAATAAATGAAAAGAATATACATGGTTTTGGGTTCTTTGCTTTTTGGGTTTTTTTCTGGGTAACTGTTTTACTTGTTGAGACACATATTAGAGATGCCCCATTAGGAAAAGTCCTTCTGATACATTCACTGCAGTATTTAAAAAAAATGCTTATGCAAATTTTTTATCACAATCTTTGTTAAAAATAAATCCTATATTAAAGAAACATTTTGTTCAAAATTTGCCTAAAACAAGAAAAATACAAATATTTGCTTTTTTTTTAACACAAAGTGTGAAAAGCGTGTTGGGTTGAATAATAAATTAGAGTCAGACTAGGAAGGGCCCTCGAAGCCATTCTAAAGAGTTGTGAAGGTAAAGTAGTGAATAATGAGAGTAGAAAAAAGAAACTGTATCTGAGGGACATCTCCCAAGGAGAGTGGATAGGTCTCCAAAACTGATTAGATTTAATGAGCAAAGCAAAAGGGGGAGCAGAGAAAGACTCCAAGGTAGATAAGTGGTGAAGCCATTAGCCAAGACTAGGCAAGGCATCCCATGTCCTCTGAGAGGAGAAACAGTGGAAGAAAGGGAATAACAAGCGATAGAACGACTTCAGTTTTAGAAATGTTGAGATGGTGCTTAATACACAGGTGTAAATAGCTGATGCGATACTGGGTATATGAATCTGAGTTTGCAATGATTACAACCATAAGAATTTTTATTTATTGCTAGACTCTATGCTAAGCATTTTGTACTCTGTAGCAGAAGCTGCTATTTCTAAATATATGTGCTCCCTCAATAACTATATTCACCTTTATTGATATTAAGAGAACCCATGATTTGTGGCTAAGTACATAGCTACTTGGAAAGAGACTGTGTGCCCTAATCTTCCTTGGCTAGGTGTCACTATGCAACTAAATTCTGACCAATGGCCTGGAAGTGGAAGTGTTCTCAAAAAAGCCTTTCCTTATCCTTCTTAATGCAAGAATGCAGACAATGACATGGCTAGGATAGACAGATACTTAGATATGGAAGTACAGCAACCACACAAACCAGTACCTGCATACCAGGAGCACCAGGTCAGAGCCCTAGGCACCTAGTGAGAATTATTCGTGAGACAAAAGTAATTTGTCTCTTTTTTAGATTACTAATATTTGGATGTTCTGCTTTTTAAAACAAAACCAAATCTTAACTAGGTCATGTACATCATCTCATATAATCCTCATAACAACACTATCATTATACCTAATTTAAAAGTGAGGAATGAGGGGTGACTGGGTGGTTCAGTGGTTGGGCATCTGCCTTTGGCTCAGTTCATGATCCTGGGGTCCTGGGATTGAGTCCTAGATGGGGCTCCCAGCAGGGAACCTGGTTCTCCCTTTGCCTATGTCTCTGCCTCTCTCTCTCTGTGTGTGTGTGTGTGTCTCTCTCTCATAAATAGATGAATAAAATCTTAAAAAAAAAGAAGGTAGGGATGAGCCTAAGAGAAATGAGAGGAGATTTGCCCAAGGTCATCCAAACAGGAGAAAGTAGAGCTAGAATTTAATCCAAGAAATCCAATGGCAGAGGCCATACTCATTATCACTAAGCTTTATGAAACCATCTACTCTTTGATCTATAAAGGCATCCCACCCAGATAAAAATCAGTCGTTTCATTTTTTAACTTTTTCTTAAAGTATAATATATGTAGAGAAAAGAACACGTCCGTATTTTTTAAATGAAGAGCATATTCAAAGTGTTATCTGGTTTCTAACCTATACTCTTCCTCCTCATTCATGTGTTCATTTTCCCTTGTCCCCAGATGACTATGTAAGCATCATTCTTTCCATGTTTATTTTATGACCCAGAAACACATTATTAAAGGACTCTGGAGACTTCTCTTTTGTAGGCTAGAAAACCACAGGTCCTTATGCTTTTACTTATAGATTTAATTTTCCAACTACTTGAATTATTCCCACTGTAAATCTTTAAGCATTCTTTTTTTTAATTTATGATAGTCACACAGAGAGAGAGAGAGAGGCAGAGACACAGGCAGAGGGAGAAGCAGGCTCCATGCACCGGGAGCCCGACGTGGGATTCGATCCCGGGTCTCCAGGATCGCGCCCTGGTCCAAAGGCAGGCGCCAAACCGCTGCGCCACCCAGGGATCCCCCTTTAAGCATTCTTTAATCCCTCTCAATCTTTTACCTAAGTACCCTTCATGGTGGCAAACTGAGCAGCATAAATGGCTTGAGAATGGGTTTTTCACAGCACTTCCTTTGTGCCAGGCCAGGATTCATGCATTAGCCTACCCATCATATTGAGTAGATTTAAATACTTGGTGAGTTAAGAAGTTCTTTCTGTTTTTCGGAGACAAAGAGGACTTTGTGTCATTGCTGAAAAGCCACATAAATAACTTGAAAACAAAGAGTTTGTCAGTTACAATCTGTTCTTTATATTTTCAGGATTTGAATTTGGCTAACCATAATCCACTAAAAGTCATCTGTAGACAGGAAGGCATGGGAAAAAGTGGTGCAATAGTTTCTTTCTGGGACAGACCCAGGGGGTCAGCAAATAGGGAGAGGTACACCATGCTGGAGAGCTAAATTTAGAGCAGGACAATTTCCATGGGTTAGGACATTGTCATGTGGAGGAATAAGCTCAAGAAATACAACTTGCTGTCACACACCCCCAGAAAAATCCAGGTGCCCAAATAGCTTAGATTCAAAAGAAAGATCTATGCCACTGTGAAATTCTAAAATTTAGAAGTCTAGAAGTTAATTTGTTTCCAGATATTTGGGTAAAAAAATTCAGAAAAGAAACATGCCTTTTGCTAAGAAGGAGTACTCAGAGGTAAGATTAGAATCCCAGAAGGTTCTCTAAAGATGCTCAGAAATATGGAAAATTGAAAGTTGAAATTCATCAACACTGTAAATTAATTACAGAGATGAAATAATCTTACAGGAAAGAAACAAAAGGAGTATCATTACATGCAAATAGATAAATAATGTGAAAGACTTGCAAGTTCTGGAGATACTATCATTAAAAATGATTTTTATTATTCTAGTATAATGATAGGAACATGAAATTTAGATCCAAAAGTCATGTGCATCACACAAAGAATGGATTTCTCTAATATATGAAAACTACTGTTAATAAATTTTAAAAAGACCTATCACCCCAATGAAAAGGGACATGAAAAGATAGTTTACAGAAGAAAGACAAATAGTTCTTCTATATTTGACATAATGCTCCACATGTACTCATAATATGACAATTAAAAATTAAACTACCAATAAATACTTTTCATCTCTCAAACTGGCAAGCTTCAAAAAGTGTAATAAAAGCATTATTGCAAGACTGTGTGAAATAGACCCTTTCATAAGTTGCTGGGCAGGAGTGAAAATTGATCCAATTTCTTAGGAGAAAACAATTTGGCAATATCTATCAAATTACAAAGGTAATACATCCCCTCACCCAAAAGCTTTGCTCCTACATCCTTAAGTCATCTACTCCCCACATCTTGAAATGACTTGTGTTCAAGGCCTTTATATTGTAGCATTTTAAAAACCCGAGTATAGCTGACAGACATTGTCACATTAGTTTCAAGTGTACAACATAGTGATTAAAAAATGTCATTTTTATGCTATGTTCACCACAAGTACAGCTATTTTTTTTTCCTTTCAATTCTTTAATTTCACACAATCTGTCAAAAAAGAGCCAATAGACAAATACTGAATTAAATTTGGTTGGGTTTTTCAAACCCTGCCAACTGCAGACTATAAAAACATCTTGTGTGTCTCTCATTCTGACCACCCTGTTACTTTTCCATATACCACAGGCCACCCTAGATATACAAAAGCCAGGGGCCAAAGCCGGTACAGTCTACTTGGAGCCAGTAGACAGAAGGGATGAGGCCTGATGAGCACTTATTGACAAAATATATTCACCGTTGGGTTGAAGTTCTTCAATAGTAAAGAAGAAGCAACATGACCAAGACCAGAATTGGGTGACAGGGGAATAGAAGATGGAAAATGTGTAGCTTCATAATCAGCAACTTCATTCTCTTCCGAACAAAATTCTTTCATCTTTTTCCTTTCGAGACATCTTTCTGTTATCAGCTTCAAGAGTTTTCGAGTCACTTCTTTGGAAACAGCATCCTCCCTCTTCTGTGCTACTTTGTGTTTGAGAACAAATTTCACGTTTTTGTATGCGAAAGCCACCAGGTAAGTGCTTACGAGGGTCATCACACTGTAGAGCATGGCCGACTGAATGAGATCCAATAGCCAAATTTGCCAATACAGGCCAGATGGGGATGGCTGACAACGATGAAGGCTTTCCCGAAGAAGAGCGTGGAGGACTTGGCCGACAGGTTGCCACACAAGGCTATTGCAGTATCATGGACTAGATTCCTTATGCTGTGCCTTTTATTCCTCTGACTTATTCATTACCTAACTGCAAAACCTGTATCTCCCACTCCCTGCACCTCGCTCCCACCGCCTCTCTGTCAACCATCAGTTGTTCTTTGTCTTTATCGTCCCGATTCTGCATTTTTTGTTTGTTTATATTCTTTTTTGTAGTTTTCTTTTGGATTCCACGTGTGAGTGAAACCATGGTATTTGTCTTTATCAGTCTAACCTTATTTCACTCAGCATAATACCTGCTAGGTCCATCCTTCTTGTCTCTGAAGGCATGATCTTATCCTTTTTATGGCTGCATAATATTCCTCTGTGTGTGTGTCTGTGTGTGTGTGGTGTGTGTGTGATATCGTCCTTCTTTCTTATCTTTTGATAAGTGTCCTATTGATGGACACTTAGGTTGCTTCCATATCTTGACTATTGTAAATAATGCTGCAGGAAACATAGCGATGCATATATACTTTTCAAATTAGTGTTTACATTTCCTTTGGGGTAAATATCTAACAGTGGAATTATTGGATCGTATCATATTTCCATCTTAATTTTTGAGGAAGCCTCTGTACTATTTCCACAGTGGCTGTCCCACTTTATATTCCCACCAACAGTATACAAGTGTTCCTTTTATCCACATCCTTATCAACACTTGTTTTCTTGTCTTTTTAATTTTAGCCATTCTGATACATGTAAGGTGATATCTCATTATGGTTTTTTTTTTCATTATGGTTTTGATTTGCATTTCCCAGATGAATGATGTTTGAACAACTTTTCATGCAGTCTGTTGGGCCATGTATGTTTGTATATATTGTAAACATTTTTACCATGATGAAAGATTTTAAACTATTAAATCCTCACTGGTAAGGGCCTGGTTTGATCAATAGTGAATCACTCAATCAATGCACTACTTAGTTGTTTCAAATAAAAATTGAAGATTAATTCTTTATGCATAGATCTGGAATGATTTATGTGCAGAGTTAATAGGGTGAAACCAAGTAAGGGTACAGAATAAAATGTATAGTATATTAGCGTCAGCATAAAAAAATGGTAGAGGAGACTCTATTCACTAGTATATGCATAGAATATCGCGGCATAGACAGCCAACTAACTATACTAACCTAATGATATTGCCCCAAAAGAAAAATGGGTGGGTGGAGGACAAATGTCAGAGGGAAATTTTCTCTGCATAACTTTCTGTATCTTATAAATATTGACCATAGGAAAATAGTAGTTCTTTTTTATCTAAGAATAGTTCACATACAATGTGAATTGTTTTTAAATTAAATAAAAGCTAGATTAAAAAAGCATCTAGGCTTGGGCTCCGCCTCTCCAAGAGTTATTTTAAACCTATTTTGAAATACAATTTACTATTTTGGAATTTTCCCTAGCAATAAATGGTACTTCTTGCCTATCACACATTATTTCAGGGAACCAATGAGAAAACAAGCATGAGAGCACTTTGTAGACTATAAAGTAGTATGCATTGGGATCCCTGGGTGGCGCAGCGGTTTAGCACCTGCCTTTGGCCCAGGTAGCAATCTTGGAGACCCGGTATCAAATCCCCCACGTCGGGCTCCTGGTGCATGGAGCCTGCTTCTCCCTCTGCCTGTGTCTCTGCCTCTCTCTCTCTCTCTCTCTGTGACTATCATAAATAAATAAAAATTAAAAAAAAATAAAGTAGTATGCAAAGGCAAAAAAAAATGTGTATATATAACAGTATTGACTGAGCCTAGATCCTTACTAAAAATAAATACTGAATATTCGATAGTTTTGTTGAAACTCAGTTTAAGAATACAAATTCTAACCCATTTCTTTGCAAAGTGTTTATTGTCTGGCGCCAAACAATGATTTTTTTAGCCTTAAACACAAAAAAGAACTCCACCTCATGTCATGTAATATTAAAAAAATAGTCATGTGTAACTCAAACAATACACATTAATGTACTAGGAAAGGGAACACCTGGGTGGCTCAGTCCAGTAAGAGTCTGCCTTCAGCTCTGGTCATGATCCTAGGGTCCTGAGATGGAGCCCTACATTGGATCTCTGCTGAGCAGGGAGCCTGCTTGCTCTCCCTCTACCTTCTCCCTCTGCACCCCCTTCCTGTTCATATCTCTCTCTCTCATCTGAAGTAAATAAATAGTTTTTTAAATGTTCTAGGAAATTGACCTCAAAAAATCCTACTGTGAGGATTTGCTTACCAGGAGAGAGAACTTTTAAAGAATAAACAATTACCCCCAAACATGGAAGATGTATGTTATAAATGCAAATTATCATATATCTAATTTACCCCAGAAAGAGATAAATGCCCCATGTACATTCTAGAATGAGAATGCCATGTATGATTCATTTTCCTGCCAACTTCTGTTGACTGATGATATCTTCTGGTATCATTCTGTTGAATGAGATTCCAAGGCACTCTGGACTTAATGGGAAAACATGCAGCAATAATTATGTCCTGCCATGTATGTGAGAGTAAGGAACAGTTGGAAGGCCAGACACAGTCACAACTGCTCTCCTACATTCGCATATGTTTCCCTTTCTTCTTCCCTTCTGCTGCCCTTCAGCACCATAATTTTCTACAAAAAGATTGCTAGGAAAGAGGTTCAGAATAGGATTTAGGCAGACTGGTAGTAAGAAAGAAAGAAGTGTTCTCCTCCCTAGACTTCCTTAGCAAGAGGAAAGGATGAAGAGATGGAGAAAAACTTGTTTGGAGCTCAGTTAGTTTTTCGCTCTGGTTATTATCACGACTAGTTCATATCAATACTACTAGATTTCATTTATATACAATGTAAATCAATGAAGGTCAAGAATGTCCAAACAGTACTCATTTAAATCAACATTAGAATCCACAGAAGTTGAATGATCTCCTTTTTGTGTATGTCTCTCCTTTTTTTTTGTTTTGAGATTTTATTTATATGAAAGAGAAAGAGAGAGAGAGCCAAAGCCTTAAAATGTATATAAGTTTGATTCTCTATTTAAACTTTAAGGGTATGTGGTCTAGGTAAATAACATGGCTACATGAGAAGATAATTAAGGAAATGCTTGTCGCATAAAAGTTGATAGCAGCAAACTTTTGAAAACAACCTAACCAGCTAAAAATTGGGGATTGGCTAAACAAACTATGGGATATCTCTACAAAGGAAATCTATTGTCATCATACCCATGATGTAGCAGATTATCAAATGAAAAGATGCTCCCTAATCACCAATAAGTGACAAGAGCAATTATAAATTAGAAAAGGAATGCATAATATAATCTTCTTTTTGGTGATACTAGAATATTGTTGAAAGCCTACATACCAAAATATTAACAGTGGTTATCTATGGGTGGTGGTATCACGGGGGATGTGTACTTCTTTTACTTTCTACATATATTTATTTCCAAATCATTCAATAGACAAGCATATCTTTTGTAGTAAGCTATACTTGAAACTTCAAGAGGAGTAGACTTTGTTATATTCAATTTTTTATGTCCAAGATATAGCACAAAATATTGCACATAAGTGTTTCCATAACTGTGTGTTGAAGAAAAATATATTTAAACATATATTTATATTTAGTTATTATAAATAAATTCATATAGGATATAAATATAAGAAATATATATTCTCTAAAGCAAGAGTTGTGGCAGTCGTAATCTCAGAGGAAAGCAATATGTCACCAACACGAACCATTCACAGAAGAAACAGTCACACAGGTCAGGGCCAAATAACTACAGTTAAAGGAAGAAAACCACTAAGTAATCACCAGGTGGCAGGAAATAAGAACCAGCAACTTAGCTAAAGAAGCCAATGAATATAGTGAGTTCTAGAAAACTGCATCCTCCACAGAGGGCCTAAGAAATCCAGGCTCTTGGCCAACAGGACTGACTCAGGCCTCCTTCATTTCCTTCTGGAATTCAAGTGAAAATAACTCCTACTCCTCTCTTCTGAGCCCTGATCAGTAAGCTTGTTTTCACACAGCTAGGGTGGGTGCTTAGAACCCTCCAGTGGCTGGAGGACATTTTGTAAGATAGGGAGTGTAGTCTGGAAAGAAGGAATTTTTAGATTTTAAATGAGAAACAACTCTGCGCATTACCAGCGTGTGAGTTTTGCCAAGTTGCATTTTCGTTTTACTTGTTAAGTATGAATTAGAAAAATAGCTGTTTGTCACAAGATTGAGGACAAAATGGATAATGACTGAAAAAAAAATTAAGAAGTACCATAACTAGGTGTTAAACTATAAATATATTACCTTTACTACCCTAGAAAGAGAGAAATGCCCCATAACATTCTAGAATGAAGATGCCATGTATGATTCATACGGAAGATGCTGAAATATAATATGTACTTAGGTTTTGGAGACCAGATACAAGTGGACTTGGGTGTCAGCCCCGGGTGGCTCAGCGGTTTAGTGCCGCCTTCCGCCTGGGGTGTGATCCGGGGGACCTGGGATCGAGTCCCACGTCAGGCTCCCTGCGTGGAGCATGCTTCTCTCCTCTCCCTGAGTCTCTGTCTCTGTCTCTCTCTCCTCTGTGGTCTCCTCATGATAAGTAAAATCTTCAAAAAAAATGAGTGGACTTGGTAACTAGATGAACACATGCAAATCTATTGGTTAAAGTCTCTGCACGGAAGCATTCCTAAGTTTTTAGGTTATGACAGCCACAAATAGATGTGTTAACTGGAATAGACAGGATGTGATGTTGCTGAACGTCGATATCTATAGAGCATGTCCCAACAGCGCACAGAATACATTTGCATTCCATACTTATTTTCCTGTTATCTGAGCTCTATCTTCTATTCACACCACCAAACAGCGAGCCCTTCCAGACAGCCCCATTTGTACATAAAAAGAGCCATTACTAATTTGTCATGAAACGCAGAAGGGGGAAAGTGTGGCACAATAAATAGTGTACTGAACAGTAACAACAAAAGGATGTGAAAGATTGCATAGGTTAATGATTAAAATGATAGCCAAAGGGATGGAGGTAGCTGCGGAGGGGTTAGGGATTCTTAAAAGGAAAAGCCCATTAGAAACTATAAACAGAAATAATCTTTTTTATTAAATCTGCAACTTCAAACTCATTCAAGGTGGCTTTAAATACAAGAACATAAGAGACAACACAGTGTGTGGGCAAATGAGCTGTGATGTCAAGTGGAAATGACTTCATTGTTGGCATTGGACTTATTAGCTAAGACCTTGAGCAAGTAACTTTTCTGAGCCCCAGTTTCAATATCTGTTCAAAAAATAAGAGAACAGTTTGTAGGAATTACTGATAATCTATGTGAAGTGCCCAGCTGACATGTAGGTGCGCTCTTAAGTAGTATCCATGGACAGTGATGACCTCTCTCACCCATAAACCTCAACCAATGTACCCAAGTAGTTTTATTCAAAATAAACTCCTTCCTCTGAAGACATAATGGAATTAACTAGGGAGGGGAAATCCTCTCCTTGCGCACTGAAGGTAGTCACTGGCAGGCAGGCAGAAATTACACAAAGGGAGTGTTTCTGATTTGAATATTGCTCAAAGTGAAAATTTTAAGCAAGATTTTCCAAAATAGTTGGTGCTCTTTGGTTTTTCTTTAAGTGTTGTGAATTTAAAGAATTTATATTTCAAAATCTGTTCCTTAGGGCGCCTCGGTGGCTCAGTCAGTTAAGTGTCTGCCTCTGGCTCAGGGACCCTGGGATGGAGCTCCACATCAGGCTCCCTGCTCCATGAGGACCCTGCTTCTCTCTCTCCTGCTACCCACCACCTCCACCCCTGCTTGTGCTCTCACTCTCTCTTTTTTTTTATCTCCTGTCAAATAAATAAATAAAATTTTAAAAAAGAAAAAAAGAAAAAAGAAGAGTATAGGTAAAGTAAATGAACTGTAGACGTATGCAGACAAATATTTTACACGGCTGTTTTTATGGAACTGTCAATCAATCTCTCTCTCTCTCCTTCCCCTGCCCTCCACACACACTAAGGATGAGCATCATTTTAGCTAAACTCAATGTCAGCCTTGCTTCTTTGTTACCTTTACCTGTCCTTACTCAAAGTATTCTCCTCAGATTCCAAACTGGTCCTCACTATTCGATTGTGTGAACCCAAGATCAGACATCTCTAAAGCTTATTGTCTGCGTGGCCATGACATTATTGTTTGGCTGTCTTCATTAACATGACTTCTATTGTCCTTCATCAACACAACTTTTTATTCTAGGAAGCTCTGGAGCAAAATGTTTATTGATTCACAATGCTTTTTGAAACACTCACCTCAAGACACTCATCTTATGTCCACCAATCCAAAACTAGTTTATCATAATCATTAGCTAATTCTAATCAAGCCCTTGTATTGAAAGACCCATTTTAGACTCAAACCCAAAAAACCACTTAAATAGTCCAACGTTGTCCTTCCTGCTCCAAGATGCTATTAAAACTTTGTCAAGGAAGAAAGCTTACTTACCATGGTAAGCAACAAACTCAGTTTTGCCTTAGCAACAGGCTATTTTGGTAGTATTTTTTAGGGAGCTAGCATTCAGCAATTGCAAGCCTTGGAGCGGGTGTTCTTAGTTTGATGATTATAGTATATAGGAGGGGGGTGTATGGGTATAATTTGACCTATAATAAGAAAGGTTTTTATATCTAGTGTTAATGTGGCTGCTGCCTTTTACTGTTTTCTTCTGTCGTTACATTCATACTTTACCCTAGTGAAATTCCCTTAAGCTTTCTTCTAAATGCTGTACTCTCCCCTCACTTTCCTTTGTTCTTCTGGTGTGCAATGAAAGGTCTCAGGCATTCCGCACATCTAAAAGACTACAACCATGACCCCATATTCACTAGACAAACAACTCACTGAAGATTATCATAATCCTCCAGAGGACCCTTCTCCTAATTAGCAGATCTCTCCCTGGTCACACTAGCTACACAGCTCAACCTGGCCAGCCCAGAATGGTTACATCTCTACAGGTGGTTACTGAGACAGCTTCACAGCTTCTGAGGACAAAGAAGAGTGTCTTTTCCATGGAAGAACAATGCTTCAAAACATCCTTTGAATGGCTACTTTCTAACCTAGGGAGTCTCAACTCACGTTATTTATTGCAGATTCCCGTTTCCTATTTTAAATTCCCCTCACCCTTATGCCCACCAACTCCCAGCAAGTTGCTGCTTTAAACAGGTGGATCTTTGCAACCTAATGTTTGTAGTAGTCAAGACCAACACAGAAATGCTTTTAAGCATTTTATGATCATGGGGATTCTGATGCAACCATTGTAAATTATAAAATCATCATGGATCAGCAAAGCCGTGCTGCAGTTTTCCATTTGGAAACCCAGCAATGAAGTGTTTAAAAACAAAAGAACAATGTGAAGATAAGGCAGAAACAAAGATTGGTATCGTTGGTGGGGCTAGCTTTTCAGAATGGTAGAAGATAGTCACTTTTTTTAAAAGAGGGCAATGAGTGGTAAATAATTAATAATAGCAAGTTATATAATGAATAGTTTCCTTGCCCTTCGTTTCATGCCTTTTTAAAAACCTTTCCTTTTATCCTTTTGGTCTACTTTTTAAAAAGTTAGTGTTTCATACATTTTGAAAGTGGCATAAGTAAGGCGAGGCCACAACAAAAATATAAAAAGAAATATAGAATAACAGGTAATAGCTGCTTTTTCTGCTATGGACTTATAACTGTTAATTTCTATTTTGCATTACTTCTCTCCCGAACTAAATGAGAAACAGATTCAAAAAAAGGACCTAGAACATTGAGATTTTTAGTAATCTAACCCACTCCCCACTTAGCAGAGCAATACATTGACAACAGTGGTGAGACACAAGCTTTTTATTATATATTCCCTAATTTTAAAAAATTGGCGTGTTTAGAACATGCATGTACTATACATGCATAAATTTTATACATGTCTTATTATACCAATACAATTCATAAGACATGTATGGTACACAAAATTGAAATTTTGTTAAGTGTGGAGGCTAAAAATACAGAAATAGAAGATACCAATTTTTGTGTTTAATCCAAAAGATTTTCCTACATTCCCTGAGATGAACTAGTCTGAACTATCAAATTAGACCTTTCAAGGTTTTCCTTGCATCTTTAAGAAAGTTTATAATAGGGCAGCTCCGGTGGCTCAGCAGTTTAGTGCCGCCTTCAGCCCAGGGCCTGATCCTGGAGACCTGGGATCGAGTCCCACGTCAGGCTCCCTGCATGGAGCCTGCTTCTCCCTCTGCCTGTGTCTCTGCCCCTCTGTCTGTCTCTCATGAATAAATAAAAATCTTTAAAAAAAAAAAGCGCAGCCCCCAACACACCAAAGTTCTAGATTCTCTCATTCTACCTTAAATAGATTAATTAATTAATTAAAAAATCTCACTCTCAGTCTTCATCTCTGGGATGAACTAGTTCTGCAAGGAGAAAAAGCAGCACTGGGGTGTAAGAGGCAGAGACACAGACAGAGGAGAAGCAGGCTCCATGCAGGGAGCCCGACGCAGGACTCGATCCCGGGACCCCAAGATCATGCCCTGGGCTGAAGGCAGGCGCCAAACCGCTGAGCCACCCAGGGATCCCTCAAGGGTGCTATTCCTGACAAGAGCCTCCGCGGCAGCCAGAGCAACGTCCAACCGAACTGGCCTCAGATCATTCATAATTCGGGGGTGGGAGGTGGGGGGTGGGGAGCGTTGAATCTCTGTCTTGGCCCCTAGCAGACTAACCTAGGAAAACAGGCTTGTCGGGGAGAGAGAGTGAAAAAGTGAACCAGGGGACATTTCGGATGCTGGGGTGCGGCACGGAGTCTCGTGTTTATTCTTCGTGCCCTGGGACACGGCCGGCTTTGAATCAGAACATTAAATACAACAGACAGCACCGCAGCCTGGGCCCGGCCCGGCCTCTGGCTTGTGTGGCGCGAGCCCTCCGCCTCGCCAGCGGGCCCGGCCCTGGTTCCGCGCTCCCGGGATTGCCGGGCCCCCGCGCAGCCGGCGCAGCTCGGGTCACCCCTGGTGGGGGTTTTCTCTCTCCGCTCCTGCCTCCCCCGCACGACGACCGGTCCCCAGGAGGAGGGCGGAGAGGCCGCGGCCGGGCTTCCCCTCGCCGGGACCCCCGCGGGGCCTCCTGCGCGGAGGGCGGATGCGGGAGGGGGGCCCGGCGAAGGCGGGAGAGGGGCGAGCCGGAGGGGAGCACGGGGAGGGCCGGGGAAGGGCGGCACTGCTCGCTTTATTCCGCTTCAGGAGCGGGCGGCAGAGGCGGCGGGGCGGAGCGGGGGCGGCGGCGACGGGGTTCGCAGGCGGTTCCTCGCCTCCACTCCTCCGTGGGCCGCGCGGAGGGAGCGCGGGCGCGGCCGGCTGCACCCACCCGGGCCGGAGGGCAGGGCGCGGGGGGTGCTGCGCGGGGGCTCCGCGGCTGGGCCGCGCGTCTCCCGACACTAGGGCTCCGGCTGCACCCCCCCATTCCGGAGGCAGGCGCGGTGGGGCGGTCTGGCTCCGCGGTCTGCGCCGCGCGTCCCCGACACTAGGGCTCCGCTTCACCCCCCGTCCTTAGTTGCTTTCTCTTTTGCGGGCGGGGGTCTCCTCTTGCTTCTGGCCCGCGTCTCCCGGACACTAGGGCTCCGGCTGCACCCACCCGGCCGGAGGGCAGGGCGCGGGGGGGGGGGCTGCGCGGGGGGGCTCCGCGGGCTGGGCGGCCGCGCGTCTCCCGGACACTAGGGCTCCGGCTGCACCCCCAGGCCGGAGGGCAGGCGCGGGGGGGGGCGCGGGGGGGCTCCGCGGGCTGGGCGGCCGCGCGTCTCCCGGACACTAGGGCTCCGGCTGCACCCACCCGGGCCGGAGGGCAGGCGCGGGGGGGCGCGGGGGGGCTCCGCGGGCTGGGCGGCCGCGCGTCTCCCGGACACTAGGGGCTCCGGCTGCACCCACCCATGCCGGAGGGCAGGGCGCGGGGGGGGGGTGCTGCGCGGGGGGGCTCCGCGAGCTGGGCGGGGCCGCGCGTCTCCCGGACACTAGGGCTCCGGCTGCACCCACCCAGGGCCTGAGTGGCAGGGCGCGGGGGGTGGGGTGGCGCGGGGGGGCTCCGCGGGCTGGGCGTCCGCGCGTCTCCCGGACACTAGGGCTCCGGCTGCACCCAGCCCGGGCCGGGAGGGCAGGGCGCGGGGGTGGGGGGGGGGCGCGGGGGGGGCTCCGCGGGCTGGCCGGGGCCGCGCGTCTCCCGACACTTGGGCTCCGCTGCACCCACCCGGGCCCGGAGGGCGGGGCGCGGGGGGGGGGGGCTGCGCTGGGGGTGCTCCGCGGGCTGGGCTGCGCGCGTCTCCCGACACTAGGGCTCCGGCTGCACCACCCGGGCCGAGGGCAGGGCGCGGGGGCGGGGGGGCGCTGCGCGGGGGGCTCCGCGGGCTGGGCGGCCGCGCTTCTCCCGGACTCTAGTGCTCCGGCTGCCATCGTGGCCGCGGCCGGGACGGAGCTCCCGCCTCGCTCCCCCGGGGGCCTCGGCGGCGCGGCCCCGCAGCTCCCACGCACGCGGCGATGCGGCGCGGGAGGGGCGGGCGGGCGGGGGCGCGATGCTGCCCGCCAGCCGCCTGAGTCCGCTGTCCACTGCTGAAGCTCCGGCCGCCGGGCGCCGCGCTGCCCGCCTGGAGCGACTCTGCTAGTACGGGACCGCACGGGATGCCCGGGTACGGCCTCGCTCGCAGCCCGGACCTCCGCAGGCTGGGGTTCTCCTCGCCCGCCGCCGCCTGCTGCACTCGCTCACCCGCTTCGCCCCGGAGAAGGTCTGCCTGCCGGCCGCGCTGCCCCAGCGCCTCCGTCTTCAGTTTCTCCGGCCCTCCCCGTCGGCCCGCGTGGCGCTGCAGACCCCGGCGGCCAGGCGCTGCGGCTCGGCCTGCGCGGCGGACCGGGCGCGGCGGTGCGGGGCCGCTGCGCTGGGGCTGCGGGACTGCAGGACGTGCTGGCGCTCTCCCGCGGCCCAGTTGCTTCCCGAAGCGCTTCCTGCGCCTGCGGCACCGGGGCCGCCCGAGCAGCGGCCCCAGCCTTGGCCGCGCGCGCCCCGCCGCTCCGGGCGCAGGTGGCCGGCGACGACCGCCGAGGCACCGGGGGCGTCGGGGAGCCCCGCTCGGGGGCTGCCGGACCCGCTCCGCTTTCCTCTTCTTCGGAACGCACGGCTTTGGGATGAGATCCTCTTCACTTCTTGGGCAGGCAGACGGGCCGACCAGCGGCCACACGTCGCTCTGGTCCTCCTTTCTGTAGGGCAGCTGCAGCTTCGTGGATGGAGAAACTCTACTTCCACCTGCACTGGAGCCGCGGCTGGAGCACCTGAAGCGGTGCCCGTCTACGTGACCTTCCTCTAAGCGTGGGGAGCTGTGCCGGGGCCTGGGCCTCCGCTCGTGCGGCGCTTGCTCCGGGGACTATTCTCACTACCCACCTCAATTTCATGGGCTCATCACCCTGATGTATTTACCTGGTTGGATATTCCTTAGTGTGTACCAGGACCTACTTGGTGTTGTGCCGGTTCAGTACATACCAACTATCTAAAAGAAAAAAAAAAAAGTCATTCGAGTCCGCGAACCAATTCGATTTATTTTTACACGTTTAAAACGGAGTGGTTTTTTAGCCTTTTATTTTTATACGGTTTCCTAAGCTCTTCTAATATGTTTTATTCGACTTTTCGGTTTTTCTGACACTTGGAACCTATGCATAATACAACATTTTGAAATTTTACTCGAAACATAACTCAAAGTACTTGTCAATATTTAAAATCCCTTACAAGCCCAAACAGCAAAACCATGATACCTTAACATCAGAAGCTGTAGTATATTCACTTATTTGGGCATGGGGTGGGTGATAACTACTAGGTTTTTGTTGTTGTTGTTGTTGTTGTTGTTTAAGAATGAAGTTATTCAATCAGAAATTAATGATCTACAAGATTTGGTGAAATTTTCTAATTCAGTGATTTTTTTACTTTCTTTTTAAATCCAATTTCATTTAATTCCTGCCCTATTTACCAATCACTGCTGAAACTCAGTGTCTTTATTCCTAGAATGACAGTTAATAACTCTTAAAGTGCCTCCCTCTAGCGCGCAAGTGGAAAGAAACTGACAAATGTGGAAACACATCCTATGGATCGATTTTTAAATAAATCTTTTCTAGCAACTCAGACATGTGACACTGTGTTAAGATATTTGACCTTCATCCTGGAGATGATTGTTTTTCCAATGTGGATTAGCCTTAAACGCCAAGTGTGTTGACATTGATCAGATGCTGTGTTATCTATAGCTGTAAACTTTTGTTGTAAAATGTTCACTTATATGCCCAAAGGCCAAGCAAAATTTTATCACCCACAATAGTATTCTAACCCTAAGGCTCTTTCTACAGGGAGCTTCAAGAACAGAAACAGTTCCTTGGAATAAAATGAACCTGAATGTTCATTATCCTCGCATTAGACCTAATGGCTTACCGTGAATACAGATAGGCGTTTTCAGAGTATTTCTGCCACGGCTCACTTGTAATCGTCCTTTCTTTTTCCTTCTGGACCCACAGAGTTCTTGGGCCAAAACCTGATGTGCTAATGTGCAGTATAAATCAATGATAGCTTTTTGGTGACTCATTATTGTCTGGAAGCTCCAAAGTTAAATGAGATGATAAAAACAGCTTAGAAATCATGTCTAATCAATAATAATGTACTTAAGGTTGTTTGTTGTTTATTATATTTAGAAAAGATGTAGAATTGAGTATAGCTCAGCCAAGGATGACTAACACTTTCTCAGTTTTCGTTATGAAAAAGTATGAGGAAAACTTACAGTTTGTACAAATGAATTGTTTCCGCTTCAAATTATTAGCTTGTCTATGCTATGAAAGGGGACTTCTTTCTGGTTTCAAAAAATATTTGCTATGGCAGTAAAAACAAAATATGTATTTAGATGATTGTTGGGAATAATTTTGAGAATGTTATTTTAATTCACTATCTGAGGTTGTGAGCTAAATTATAAATAATGCAATATAATCAACCCCACCTGTGGAATGGATCGTGTCAAACTGATTATTTTAGCTAGTCAAAGCTGAGTAGCAAACCAAATGTTTGCAGAAAGTTAAAGTGTCACTTTATGAAACTTGGTCATAGGTAAAGGATTTCTGAAAACACTGGCCAGAGAAAAGTAGAAGTATAGACACTAAAGTTAGTCAGATGCTAAGCAAATATTTGTAATATGAATGTGACCCATTGCACAGGAATCTGAGTTAGGTGTGGCACCACACCACACATTCCTGTGAATGCTTAACCAAATCCTTGACTTCTAGGATACTTGCTAAATGTACATGTTTGCACTTACATCCTTCATATAGGGCTCCTCATCCCTGCTTACCTGCTTACCAGCGTTCCTAGGTTCAGAAATCTGTCAGGAAGTAGGAAAGCCTGCTACTTTTTGTTTGTTTGTTTTTGCTTTTAATGTTAATCCTATTTTAAAGAAAAGACCAAGTTTTCCATCCATTCAGTTCATTCAAGAAATAATTACTGTGCACCCATTATTTGCAAGGCATTTGCCTAAATTCTGCAGATACAGCAATGACCCAACACAAACAAAATCTGTCCTTATGAAGCTCAGGTATTAGTGTTTTGGTTTATAGGAAGTTATACTTAACTCGGAAAGCTACTGTTTTTAGTACTAGGCAACGAGAGGCAGTTGCTAGGAGGGTCCTCATCAGGCTGGATATTCATCAGAATAAACATCAATCCATCATCCCTAAAACAAAAGTCCATTAACAGCCCCTCTTCTAGTTCTACAAAGACTTCATCCGTATGTATTCCGGAAGTGATTATCCTGTCTATGAACTCGCACCTTGCTCTAAGACTTCTTGTTATGTGTTTACTCAATTTCTTAATTGACATTTTGCTATAACTGAAACTTGAAAGAAAAAACATGGCAAGAATCATCAGATCAATCAATTTGTTAACTCATTAGCAGTTCAGACATAGAAGTGACAAGCCAATATAATAGTTAATATTTAAGGAACACCACCTGCCAAAAATGAGCCTCTATTACATACATAAAATCTGAAGTGAATATATGTATATATCCACGTATATGTTTTATTTTTTTTTTAATTTTTTTTTTTATTTATGATAGTCACAGAGAGAGAGAGAGAGGCAGAGACACAGGCAGAGGGAGAAGCAGGCTCCATGCACCGGGAGCCCGACGTGGGATTCGATCCCGGGTCTCCAGGATCGCGCCCTGGGCCAAAGGCAGGCGCCAAACCGCTTGCGCCACCCAGGGATCCCCCACGTATATGGTTTTAAATGAGTAACATTTATACATCTTAAGTAGATGTATATAATCTTAATATATATCCATATACAAAGTAATGCATATAAAATATGATCTATATCTCTTAATTGTAGATATATATACATATGTATACAGATACATACAGACACAAACCCACAGATTTTACTTAAACCTCTAGCAACCCTCCTTTTACAACCAAGACAATGAAACTGAAGCCGGAAGAGGTTAAGTAACTGCTCAAGTCATACAGCTATTGAATATTTAGACTTGAATCCAAGTACTCTGTACTCCAGGGTCTGTTTTTTAACAGCAACACTGTCATGCCTCTGTCTACTGACCGCAATGATTTTGGATCTTCTACGGATTTCGCCTTGCAGTTTGTATTGCTCTTCCCTTTCACTATCACAAATGCAAGTGTAGATGTCTAATAACCAGGCACTAGTAACAAAAACACTCTATTCCATGGGAAATAACAACGATTTATTAATACCAGGATACATAACTGAAAATCAGCCTAGTACTAATTCCTCAGGTAATAGTCTTATACTTAAGCAGAGCTCTGAAGTGGAGTTCTTCATTTGAAGTCAGGCAATCTTGATCGAAGAATAATACACCAAGAGGCATGATACCTTATATCACAAGCTAGGAAAAATACATAATTATTGCTACATATTTAACATAGCATTTGGAAGGATCATCATTCTGAGAGCTAAATGCCCCAAAAGTTAAAATTAAATTTTTGCAGTAACATTTATTCTGAGTTGGATTAAATACCTTAAAGTCTAAGGAGTCCTGAACAGAAAACATGGAAGAAAAGTAACAAGTATGATTTTTGCTCCATGTTTAACTTCAACAACACTGAAATTTTCTTCTAAAGGTGCTTTAAATTTTAAATCAATTCTATCTGGGCACTGTATCTACAGAGAAATATGATCTTTCAAGTTTCTCATGTTAACAAGGACATTTTTAGGTTCTGCAAAGACTCCAAAAGGTTGATAATCTATATCAATATTTCAGACATTTCGGTGTACCTAACTTTGAATATTTTATCAATATTTGACCTTCCATGTTTCGACTCAGCAAAACACAACTTAGAAAAGTATGACCTGTCCTTTGTTATTTAAAAAAATGTTTCTAATTGGTTAATCCTATCCTTTTGAAAAACTAATTTTCCCATACTGTTTTGAAATAGACTCCATTGACATAATGGACCTGGTTCTATTTAAGAGGGCTGGTGAAGAATTTTGGTAGACTGTTTTGGTTCTTTTTTCCACTTCCATAATACAGTTAAAAATCAATATACTTGGAAAGGAAGTTATAGTCATGCTACAGACTTGGAGTGATAAATAAATCATTGTATTGTAATATCTGAAAGCATTTTAATAAAATCATTTTTTGTTTATATTAAAAGGCATTAAAAACACTTTACATTTTAAATTAATTTTAAATATACTATCTCCAATATGTTTTCCAACATTGTTTAATGGAACTAAGCTCCTTTACTGAGGGGAAATAAAAGAAACACTCTTTCCCTCCCTCCATCAAACACATGCTTCAGTTTATGCTGAAGAGAAAGATGGCTGTAAAAGATGATGTTGTTGTGTTGCCAGGTTTTTTTTTTTTTTCTTTCTATTCTTAGACTTGGTACCAGAGGAACCAACAAAAGCAGCAATTGTTTGTGCGGACTTTCTATTCACTAGAATTTGCCTCATTCTGATTTTTAACATTGAGGTATGAAACCACCACAGAGGCAGTGGCTTCTAGACACTAGCAACCCAATTGTAAATTAAACTGGGATGAGTGTAGCGAATTTTTCCCTAGAGACTTTTTCTCTTAATACAAAGAGAAACATAAATTTAGAGACTTTTCCCCTTAATTCTGAAATTCTCTTTGCAGAATGGTCTTTCCTTTCTCTTTTCCCCTTAGAGGGAAAGAGAAAGAAAGAAAGGGTGGGAGTGAGGGACTGGTCTTTGACATACAGAAAGACTTGATTTTCATCTTTTAATGATTCCATTAGAATCCAAACGTCACTGGACCAACTTTCCCATTTGGAAAAAATGAATTTTTACCATTATTAAGGAGAGTCCAGGTTTGAAAGAAAGCTGGTTAAACTGGTTAACAACCAGTTCCATCCCAGGCAGGAATTATTGACATGACATCTCTGACAGATGGTTTCTCAACTCAGCTTGGACTGTTCAAGGCAGTATTAATTATGTTTTTCATGCAAAGACTAAATGAAGGGAAAGCTATCAACAGCTGAGCTGATAAAACCCACTCTCTGTCAGTGAAGGAAAAGGCTTTTCAAGGCTTTCAGGAGCTAACATATCTTGTGTGTTGCACATTGCTAATGTATTGCTTAATACATTGCTTGTGTATTGCAATGAAACGTTTTATAAGGCACTCTTTTCTTGTCATTAAAAAATCAGTGTTTCATTCTTTTATCATGATACGTATGGTCTTACATCTTTCCAAATGATGCCTTCATTCACTGAGTCTAGCAGCAAGGCTTTGAGAACTTTGAGAGTAATGACATTACTTCAGAGAAAGAGGAAAAAAGAAAACATTGGCTGTAGATAGAGTAGTGAAGGTTAAAATGGTAGGGACCCCCTGCTTGGGTTGCTGGAGTCTCAATGTGGACTGGACCCCAGGAGAAGCTTTTGGTTGCTTCTCAGGGCTACCTACAGAATGTCAACTGGGGGACTTTCCTGATAGTTTTCCTCTGGCAGGGCCTAAACAGCTGCAGTAAGAAAGGAATTGAGAGGGCCACAGGTGTCCGAAAAGAAGCAAGTAGCTAGCCAGGAAGGATGAAAGATGCCAATCGGAAAAAGAGAATTATATATTAAAGGGAAAGCTAGCTCCACTTTTGATGGATTCCACAGACATTTAGGTTTATAATCTGAGATACTTTATTAACGTATTATTAAGATCCATGGATGAAAATAAGACTTGTTTCACAGGAATCCTCAGATTCAGAACTTTAAATATTTGAAAGGTAGTTGTTGTTGGGAAAAATGGTATTGAGAAGAATATGTAGAAAGTTTACATCATCTCATTTTGATTACCCACTAACTTTTAGATACTAAAGCAAAATTAAATATGCTGTTGTACATTTTCTGAGGGAGAACTATTTTAGTCTTAACCTTTTATTAGAAACAATGAATGGGACAGGAGATAAAATAAATAAGAAAATTCCCTGGAGTACATCAGAGCAAGTACTCAGATCCTAAGTACTCAAAAGCAAATATTTAACAAAATTTATCATTGTTCTTACTTGTAATGAGGATATTTTCAACAAACAAAACAGAAACAAAAGAATAATAAAGGCATTAATAGGAGATATAATGAAAAGGATAGTATTCAGTAGCTTTAGAGAGCCCATGGATTATCTTTCTATGTAAAAATAATTCAGATTATGAATGCTTTTCTAAGTCTTTATATCATGTAAGATTTGATTAAAAGAAAATGTTGAGTTCATGAAATGCTGTACACCCTTAGTTTGGTGAGGTATCAAAATGTGTACTTATTATGTTAACATTTATTCAGCAAATTTTCTGAGGTTTTTTGTTTTTTTTTTTTGCATGTGTAATGATGTGATTGGACATACTATAAAAGTTTTAATAATGTGCTTTTAAAGTCTCTACAAATGTACAAGTAAACAGTCCACAAACTTACTAAAACCTAAAATTATGGTATTCAGGGGCACCCGGCTGGCTTAGTTGGTAGAGCATGTGACTCTTGATCTGGGGGTTGTAAGTTCGAGCCCACATTGGGTGTAGAGATTAATTTTTAAAAAAATTAAATCTTAGGGAAATAAAAATAAATAAAACCATGGAGTTTCAGAATTTGAGGAGAGAACTAAAGGTCATCTAATTTAACTTCCAGACAGTAGAAGATCTTTCTAGATCCTCTTTTACAGGTGTCATCCACTCTCTTCTTGATCACATCCAATGAGATTATGAGACTTACTCAGCTCTCGCAGCCAAGAGAGCTGAGTCAGTATCATTTCTTTGGTTCGATTGTTTTAGTTGCTAGAAAGTTCTGAACAGTAAGGGATATCTATATTTTTCACAACATTTTTCCAACAGTTTGCACCCATCAAAAAGAGACCAAAGGTTTGAAGAAAAGTTTCCAAGTGTGTCTTAATTGTTTTTACTCCTGGTGAAATATCCAAGATCTTTCAGCAATAGATAATAAAGTGTACAATTAGAAGATTATTATCTACTTCAATCAGGGCACTTTATTTCTGCAAATGGACAACATTAAGCACTATTACCTTCTTTAGCAGCTCTGACCACTTGATTGTTTTCTTTTCTTTTTTTTTTTTAATTTTTATTTATTTATGATAGTTACAGAGAGAGAGACAGAGGCAGAGACACAGGCAGAGGGAGAAGCAGGCTCCATGCACCGGGAGCCCGACGTGGGATTCGATCCCGGGTCTCCAGGATCACGCCCTGGGCCAAAGGCAGGCGCCAAACCGCTGCGCCACCCAGGGATCCCTCTTTTCTTTTTTTTTTTAAGGAGATTTATTTAATTGGAGAGAGGGAGCAAGCTTGGGGGTAGGGGGAGGGGCAGAGGGAGAGGAAGAGAGAGTCCCTAAGCAGACTCTGCACTGAGCATGGAGGCCAGGCTTGTGATCTCAAGATTCTGAGATCACCACCTGAACTGAAACCAAGAGTCTGACTGATGTTCAACTGACTGTGCACCCCAGGTTCCCCCCCCACTTCAATTGTTTCAATTGAACTTTTATTTCTCCAAAACACTCCAAGTCTCTTGTAAACTGCTGTTAAGCTCGTGATCACTTTGTGTATATGCACATTCGTATAAAAATAATTGGCATGGATCTGTTCTATTCCCATACTCCATGAATTGGCTTGAAGTGAATGATAGAGAAATGAAGGCAAGTTGAGTGAAGAACAGAGAATCGACCATTGGAATTCACTCTTCATTTCCTTCATTCCTCTGATTTTCCTACTCTCATTTTGAGAATGAGCATTTGTCATTCTTATGTTTTCTCCACAGTTAGGAAAGAATCTAGCACAGAGCCGTACTCAAATTTTGTTGCTGATGATGAACTTATCTGAGCTTTCATGTCAGACAATTCAATAGTGGAAGCAGGAATTAGGAATATGCCACATGGCCACATGGCCACACAGGACATTAATTTATGGAACATACACGAGACTCACCACGTGCCTAGAATTATGTGGAATTTGCTTAGTCTCTCCTCTCCTTCCCTCATCTGTTCAGCAACTTCTTTGTCAGGTGCAGAGATTTTAGCTACATTATAGATTAAATTTGTAAGCTATTTATAGAACCTAAATACCCTTTGAAATGTTATTTTGGAAATATGAATTTTAAAAAAAACCGACGTGCAAATGAACTAGTTTGTGGTATAAGTATTACTACATGTCACTTCCCTAAAGACTGTCTTGCTCAGTTTTGCAGCTTACTGATACCTGTCTTGATTTTGTTGGTTTTTTTTTTTTTTTTGCTGATGACTTTCTGGATTTTGGCAATTTTTTGAATAAAAAGAAAAACAAAATTCAAAATTAGTTATATTTAGAAAATTGCTGCTAGTGACAGGTGGTAAAACATTTATGTTTATTATCTATGTATCTGATCACTTCTTGGTATATTTCCAACTCCAAATATTATTGACAGATTGTATTAGTCAGGATTCTTCAGAGAAACAGAACCAATAGGAGATATATAGGTATAGGGTAGACAGATATTGTGATAGATAGATACAGAGATAGATAGAGATATACAAAGAGAGAGGCTTATTATAAGGAATTGGCTCACACAATTATGGAATTGCTGACAAGTCCTGAGACCTGTGGGGTGAGTCTACAAGCTGGAGACCCAGCAGGGCCAATGGTGCAAGTTCTAGTCTGAGCCCAAAGACCTAAGAACCATAAGAAACAATAGGCACCTTCAATTCAAGACTGGCAGTCTCAAGACAGGAAGAAGCTGATGCTTCAATTGGAGTCTGAAGGCAAGAAAATACCAATGTCCCAGCTAGAAGGCAATAAGGCAGGAAGAATTTCCTTTTATTCAGAGATGGTCAGTCTTTTTGTTCTATTCAGGACTTCAGCGATTGCATGAGGCCCACCCACATTAGGAAGGACAATCTGTTTTACCTCATCTATTGAATTTAAATATTAAACTCGGGGCACTTGGGTGGCTCAGTCACTGAGCATCTGCTCAGATCATGATCCCGGGATCCTGGGATCGAGTTCTGCATCAGGCTCCCTGCAGGGGGGGAGCTTCTCCCTCTGCGTATGTCTTTGTCTCTCTGTGAGTCTCTCAGGAATAAAATAAAATCTTTAAATATATGTTTATATACTATATGTCAGCCAGAAATATCTTCACTGAAATATTCAGAACATTTGATGAAATATTCAGGCATCCTTGGCTCCATCCAGTTAAGACATAAAATTTACCATCATACAGGAGCAAAGCATTTGAACCAAAGGATTAAAAATGAGCATAAGGAAAATTGAGGAGGGTTTATTCACTCACCTGTTCAACAAATATTTAAATGTGTATTATGTGTTAAAAGCCAAAGGAGACATAGATATTCTTCTCTCATGGAGCAAAGATACAGATTTTAAAAACAAAATTTATGTCAGAGAAAGGTGCTATTGGAGGAGAAATAACAGACCGCCACCTAGACTGAAGAACATGGTGGCAAAATTCTACAAAGAGGGTCCAGGATGCTAAAGGTCCTGGCAAGAGTGAGTATCAGACACTGAGTAACTCAAAGCCCATGGAGTGTAGATTAAGAGAGAAGTAGTATAGAAGGGTGAGTGAGCAGGTCCTGCAGCCTTCCTGGCACATTAGAGTAGGAGAACCATTTCCTAAGGGTGTTGACAAGTTACTTAGAGAGTTCAAACAGACAAAGGACGGATCCATCTTTGCATTTTTGAAAGGAAACTGAGAGAGGACAAGATGAGAAATAGAAAAAGCCATCTAAGGGGCTATTATACAAAAAAAGTGAGAGGGGCACCTGGGTGGCTCAGTGGTTGAGCATCTGCCTTTGGCTCAGGTTGTGATCCCGGGGTCCCTGGATCAAGTCCCACATCGGGTTCGCTGCAGGGAGCCTGTTTCCCCCTCTGCCTGTGTCTCTGCCTCTCTCTGTATGTTTCTCATGAATGAATGAATGAATGAATGAATGATATGAATCTTTAAAAAAAGTGAGAGATGGATGCTGGGCTGGGCTCAGGATTGATGGTGGAAATGGACTAGCATATTACATCTGAGAGACACATAAGAGACCCAGCAGACACTGTGTGGTGATTAGATGCAAGGAGAAGGAGAGAAGCAGGAGATGCAGTTGGCTGAGAAGTGACTGTAGACTCAGAGCCTTGAGGACCTCCCAGAGCAGTGATAGAGGACAAGTCTGCAAGAGATGCAGGGATAAATGGTCAGATAAGCAGGTGGTCCAGAGAATGTGGTTTGGCAGACAACAGAAGAGAGAAGGAGGATGTGTTCAGTATCATTAAATTCAAGTTGAAATGAAAGCAAATTAAGAACAGAATCAATGACCATTGTATTCCAAGATATTCAGGAAGAGGAAGTGTAGGCAAGGATCTGAGATGTGAAACTGAAATATACTGAGGGTTGCAACTTGGGAAAATGATGATGGTGGCATATGTGACTGGTCTGAAAAGTGGCTGTGGGGGCAACCTGGGTGGCTCTGTTCACTAAGCCTCTGGCTCCTGGTTTTGGCTCAAGTCATGATCTCCTGGGAGGGGGAGGGGGGGGGAGATTGAGCCCCATGTGGAGCATCACAGAGGACTCCCTGCTGAGTGGAAGTCTGTCCCACTCCCCTGTCCTCTGCCCTTCTTCCCCCCCCCCACCCTATCCACATGTCTTACTCTCTCTCTCAAATAAATAATCTTTAAAAAAATATAAAAGTAGAGGGAAAGGACTGGCCTGTAGGCAAGAGAGGTAAAGGGTCAAGGGAGAATTTTTATCTTCTAAATCGGGAGATTTGTTCATATAGAATGTTGCTGGGAAGGAGCCAGTATAGAGGTTGAGGGTACAAAAGGAAGGAGATATTAGATCTCTGGTTAAAGTAGGTTTAAGAATAATTGATAAGTATGAGTGATGAGAGCTCACTATTTGTTTTCTAGCATGACATGTATCAGTTTAATTCCCCCAGCAACCTCCTCATAGGTACGATAATTATCTCCATTTTTACACATGCTGTTATTGGCACATGGGGTAGTTAACCACCTTGCCTAAGGCCATGAGAGGTAGAGCCAGGACTTGGGCCCAGGCAGTCCGGGATCCCAAGCTGCATTCTCTGAACACCTACATAGTCAAATGGAGGAAAAAACGTAAGGGGGCAGATAGAAAGGGAGAAGAACCTGGGATTGGCTCTACACTGAATGTTCCATGCTGGCCCATATACATCTAATAAACAAGCCAGAGAATGCATCTGAAAAACAGTCTACTCAAAGAGAATTCAGATGCTTATCTGTTGACTAACTTTGGTATTTTGGATTCATTATAGATTTGTTTATTCAGTAAAGACTTTTTGAGCACCTACCTATGTAATAGGCACTGAAAATGCCCTGGGATTACAAAATGAGCAAATCTAGGAATGCCTGGGTGACTCGGTCAGTTAAACATCTCCCTCTGGTTCAGACAACGATCTCTGGGTCCTTGGGATCGAGCCCTGAGTCCATGGAGTCTGTGTCTCCCTCTCCCTCTGACCTCCCCCCCTTTCTTCTTGTGCTCTTCCTTGCTCTCTCTCAAATGAATGGATAGAAAAAAATCTTTTAAAAAATATGAGCAAATCTAACATGGACCCTACCCTTGATACCCTAACTTATTGTATTACTCAGCTCAGGCCCGCAGACCGGTGCTGTGAGCAGCAGAACAACTTATTTTCTCTGTTCTGGAGGCTGGAAGTTCCAGGATCAAGGTCCAGCAGGATGGTATCTTCCCAGCTTGCTGATGGCTGTCTTCTCACTTGTCCTCATATGGCAGAGAGAGAGCAAGGTCTCAGGGTGTCTCTTTCCTATAAGGACTAATCCTATCAAGATCAGAGTCTTACCCTTATGATCACATTTAAACATTACCTCCTCCATAAAGGCCCTGTCTCCAGATATAGTGACATTGGGGGTTAGGGCTTCAACATATTCATTAGGGAGGGGAGGAGGGGAGATAAAATTACAGTTCATAGTATATATTCTTTCTTAATTCCCCCAATGACCCTGTATGGTGGTGGTTGTTGTTATTTTTTTATTATCGTATTAATTTACAGTTCACGAATGAAGTGATTGAAACCTATCTGCCACACAGCTAGTAAGGGACAGGAATGAGACTCCATTCACAGCATTCTTTTAGGGCAACACAATCAGTCTCTTAGAAAGTCCAGGGTGGTATTATTAGTCAAGAGGGAAAGACTATAAAAAGAAGCAGCATCCTGTTAGTCTTAACCCTCTATAGTTATATAAACTAATCATCATTGGTTTTTATTCTCTCTAGAGATAAATTCTATTTTGTCCATGCCTAATTTTAACCTTCTTAGTAATTATTCACAGATTTCTAAGTGAGTCCCTCCCCATTTTTATTTTATTTTTTCTCCAGAGTCTATTTGTTACCCAGAAATTAGCTCTCTGGAAACAATCGGATCACAGACACTATGTCTCCAGGACTTTCTGCAAGCTAACACAGAGGTTTAAAGGGCAACTACACTCAGAGTCAATTCGCTTCAATTTCATACAATATATCTTGAGATTAGTGTTTAATATAGTTGCCCAGTGTTATATTTCCGATGTATTATAACTTTTACTGGGTAATCACATTTCCATTAAGTTTATAGGGTATTTATTTCCATTTCAGAAGCATGAATTCCTAATATTATTTCTAGATGATCTATAAATAAACTGTAGATATGCTTGCCAGTGTGTTGCTTTGCCTTTGATGGTATAAAATGGAAAACATAAATAACAAAGTATTTGTTTTCTTACCCAAAGGAAAGAATATCTTTTTTAAATCCATGAAACTGTATATTACTTTGGAAGGCTGTATGCAAATCATACAGTTTAGACACAATATCAGAAGGAAAGGTGGTCTCCTAGGAAACTCTTGGCAGTTTAAATGTTTGGTAAGGTTCCTTCTTCAATTAAAGCAGAGTACAGTAAAGGGACATATCCCTTGAGTCACCCGATGTATTAGAAGTCATTCAGCCTTCCCCAAAACACTAGAGGTAGTCTGAGTGAAAACTTGTTGTTGGAGCACTGGGTGAAATCCTGGAGCATAAATAAATTCCAGATTTAACTTCACCACACAAATCACATTTTGGGGGATAATATGTTTAATTTCATGGTAAGAAATTCTGTCGAGGGTCAAACTTGCTGTCCCCAAAATAGTTTGAAGTATGTCAATGGAAAACTTCTCAAAAATGGTAAAGGTCAGTGAATGGCCTTTCTACAAAAATACTTTCCAAAACTAGACTTTCTTGAATAGGCTCATTCACTAAATCAGATAAATGTTAATAAATAATTTGATAGTCAAACTTTACACCAGGATGAACCAGTAGAACACTTGTTTTGTTTTGTGCTTTGGTCCTTTTATAAACACAGTTTGGAGAAAGGGTTGCCCTAAAGGGATCAACTAACATTCAGCCTATGCCATGACTCACTCTGATCTTCTTACTGTTGTAACCTCACACAAAAGCACTCCTTTTGCCCAGGATTTAAATGTATTAAAAAGTTTCTCAAAATTTAAGAGTAGTTGAGATTCCCTCCTTTTTACATACCTTACATGCAGCCAGGAACCCAGAATCCTCCTCTGATATATCATTTACGTTAATTTCTTTCCATTCCCTCGGCCTCCAGAGCAACAGAAATCAACTACAATCTCATACATTACCTCCCTCACCCAAATTTCTGTACAGTTCAATGTTTAAAACTAATCTTAGAGGACAGTATCAGAGCTACATCTTCTACTGTACACCATAATACCTGTAGTTGACTTTTAGGCAAAGCAACTTCATCCATCATATTAAACAGTTTATTTTTATGTTATTGCTTTATATTATATATAGATTGCATTTCAGTTTTATCTTCATGTAGAGCCATGAATATGAGGTTTCATCCCCATTTCTGTTTATTCATTATTTAATATCCCTGATAATTTTTTCTCCCTCAAGGACATTTCTGTAAGTTTATTTCATGTAAGTGCCAGAAACATACTTTCTTCTGCAATTTCCAGTTTTTATATACTGTTTTGTAGAAGAGCTTGGTACTTCAAATTGTGGCATTTTTTAAGGTTTTTATTTATTTATTCATAAGAAACATACAGAGAGAGAGACAGAGACATAGCAAAGGGAGAATATGCTCCCTGCAGGGAGCTATGAATGTGGGACTCCATCCCTGACCCTGGGATCACAACTGAGCCAAGGCAGATATATGCTCAAACACTGAGCCACCAGGTGCCCCCAAAATAAACAAATTTAAAGACTGTGTGCTGGCAAGTTCCAGGGACTTGGGGTCAGCAAATAAGCAGAAGCCACACTTCCAAGCAAGGGTACACTGTCTGCTTCTCATCCTCTGTTATCATCCACCCTCAGGCTGCCACAGGCCAAGTTTTGGAGTGTACATTTTTAAGTAGAAGTAAGACAGCCCTCTTAATTGCAGCTTGCAAGAAAGCACTATGACCAGAACTATGTTAAGGACACTTTCCCAGGAGGGGCACAGATTTCTGGGTGAAGCTCAGGTCTAATAGTTATGAGTACTTCAGTGGATCCATATTTTTTTATTCCAGAAAGTGTGTGTAATGATCTGACTCCTGAGCCTATGTACAGACGTACATGGGAGATCTAACAAGGGAAAGTCCTGTGTTACCTGACCTATTTCCACATTGTCTAAACCAAAAGTGAAAAATCCAATTTAGCCATGGGCTATAGAAATAACAAATAAGAAAGAAAGATTTACAAGTAGAATATCTCTGACTTGATTTATGATTGTATAAAACAGTATGTTTTTCTACTTGTTTTTCTTGTATCTGAGAGTTGAAAGCTATCCACTTTAAACACAAATACAGCATCATAGAAACATAACTTATTACATTAACCTAATAATGACAAATGTTAAACATAATACTTATAAATATATATTAATAACTTCTTGTATTAGTCTGGGGCTTTCTTTTGATTACCTTGCATAGTATATTAAGTGATTCATACAAGTTGAACTCTTTACATGTTTTAGAAGACGAGCATATCTTAAAGTAATAGCTTAACGTTTTCAAACAGAAATTTTGCAAGTCTTTCAATCTTTTAAAGTGCCCTTGCTTTCTTCTTTTTGAATGTATTTATCATTCAGTGGCCCATAAGAAATGGTTACATTAGCACATTATAGTAGCATGTTGTTATAAAATTTGTTGAGTATGGATATGGTTTAACTTAAGGAATATTAATTTGGAATAAAAATGATTTATGTATTTTTATCATTCAAATATTAATGTAGTCTAAGAGCAAGATACTTTAATACGCAGAGTTACTATTGAAAGATATGTTTTAGTGTCAGCATACCTATTCAGTCCCTGTTTTTGTGGATTGTTCCCTTGAACTTCCTCTATTACAGAATTCCCCTTAGTACTTCTTGCACAGCTGGCTTCGTGGTCACATATTCTTTCAGTTTCTGCCTATCTTGGAAGCTCTTTATCTCTCCTTCTATTCTGAATGAGAGCCTTGCTGGATACAGTATTCTTGGCTGCATGTTCTTCTCATTTAGGACCCTGAATATATCCTGCAAGCCCTTTCTGGCCTGCCAGGACCCTTGGAGGGGTCTACTGTTATGCTAATACTTCTCCCCATAAAATTTAGAGATTACTTTTCTCTTGCTGCTTTAAGGAAATTCTCTTTATCTATTAAATTTACAAGTTTCACTATTAAATGTCCAGGTGTAGAGCGGTTTTTATTGATATTGGGGTTGGATCTATCTATTTCCTGGATCTGAATGCATGTTTCCCTCCCAATTAGGGAAGTTTTCAGCTATGATTTGTTCAAATACATATTCTGGACCTCTGTCCCTTTTGGTACCCTCGGTAACACCAGATAAACGTAGATTTTTCTTTCTGAGGCTGTTATTTTTTCCCTTACCCTATCCTCATGACCTTTTAGTCGTTTTCTCTTTTTTCCCAGTTACCCTCCTTGCCGTCAACTTGTGCTCTATGTCACTCACTGTTCTTGTACCTCGTTAACCCTCATCGTTAGGACCTCTAGTTTGGATTGCGTCTCATTTAATTGATTTTTAATTTTGGCCTGATTAGATCTAAATTTGTTGTGCCCAAGATCGCGAATCCGAGAAACCACAGGAGCCAACACTGATGCAAACACAGGAGGGTTTATTTACAAGCTCGAGCTTGGGTCCAGGAATACCCGACACAGCAGAGCAGGGACTTGGACCCCGAGGTGGGTTTCAGATTAGTTTTTATAGGCTGGTCTAGGGGATCTTCAGAAGGGCTAGAGGAATTTCTCAAGTTCTGTTTACATTTTGATATGGGACTTTCAAGGGCATTGAGCTCTGTTCTTATTCTAATAGGGGCTTCCTGCCCTTGTCTTGGGCTCTGTTCTCTTTCTAATAGGGGCTTTCTAGGACGTTAAACTGTAAGCTGTTTTCTTCCTGTAACTGAAGTAAGGTAAAGTTCAGCTCTTATTCACAGGGGCCTGGGATGGCTGCACTTGTGATAACGCTGAACTCAAAGTGGAATGGCCTTAATTTTCTCAGCCTCCACATTTCCCCCTCTCAGAGGAGCCTAAGGAAGGACCCAATCATGGGTCCAGGTTGCTCTCAGAGTGAGCCAGGGGGAATGATTAAACCAGGATTCTAACCAACCTTGTTGCTATTCTCGCTCCCATTTACATTCCAGGGAAGAAGCAACATCTTACGTTTAAGGCAGCACATAACCACCCCCACACCACCTTTGTTGTAAGACTAAGTCTAATCCCCTTCTATTTTGAAAGACAACCTCAGACTAGGGAGTCTTGGAGGTGGGAAATAAGTGAGAATGGCACAGTCTTAGCTTTAGGGGATTGTCCTTGTCCGGTTGGCTTTTCCATTCTGGAACAAAGTCCTTGAGAACGGCGTGTGGGTCAGCTGGCCGGACGTGGTAGTGGACCCAGGGAGTAATCCCGTCGACCTTGAGAGCGGTGAGAGTGGTCAGGATCACGATGTAAGGTCCCTTCCAGCGAGGTTGAAGTGTCCGGTGTTGGTATCTCTGCACGTACACCCAGTCACCTGGCCGATATCAATGGGGGTGGCCCAGTCTCATAGAGGGCCCTCAGCTTAGGCCACACCTGCTCATGGGTTCATTGTAACATTGGAAGTAGAAAAGAAGTTGGTGATCATCAAATTCAGCAAGCCCCTCAGGTTTTAAATTGGGGATAACGGGTGGAGGAAGACCGAATGATCTCGTAGGGAGTCAGTCCCATCTTATATGGGGAGTTCCTCACCCTATATAGGGTGAAGGGGAGGAGAGTCAACCAGTCCCCACCAGTCTCCAGGGCTAATTTAGTTAAGGTCTCCTTTAATGTTCTGTTCAACCTCTCTACCTGTCCTGAGCTCTGGGGCCTATATGCACAATCTAATTTCCAATCTGCCCCAAATACTAGGGCCACTCCCCGTGTTACCTTAGAGATGAATCCTGGGCCATTGTCTGACCCAATCTTAACAGGAAAACCATACCTCGGTAAGATGTCTTCCAGCAGTTTCTTGGTCACGGTCTGTGCCGTTTCAGGTTTGGTGGGAAATGCCTCTGTGCATCCTGAAAAAGTATCTACAAACACTAATAAATACCTGTATCCGTATTTTCCAGGTTTTACCTCAGTGAAGTCCACTTCCCAGTAGGCTCCTGGGCGGTCCCCCCAGAGCCAGGTGCCTGGGTTAGATCCATGGGCGGTGCATTAGTTAACTGGCATGAGTGGCAGCTCACACATCTGCTCGATCTTTGCTCGAGAGTCTTTAATAGTGATCTTTGCATGTCGTATGAGGTCTTCCATCTTCCTTGTTCCCGTGTGAGTACTCCGATGCGTTTTGGATAGGACTCGCCATCCCAGTTCCTCTGGCAAGATGATGCTGGAGTCTGCGGCCCTCCACCAGCCACACAATCACTGGGTCTTAGGCAAGTGTTTGATCCAGTGTAAGTCAGCATCACTATAGTTGGGGGTGTCCGGCAGGGTCCGTTCCCCCGGATCAGGTAGCGTGGTTGCTAAGACCTGGGTCACCAAGAGGGACGCCTCCTTTGCTTTTAAATCGGCTAGCCGGTTTCCCCCTACTGGTGTGTCTGCCTTTTGGTGCCCCGGACAGTGGATGATGGCCAGGGCCTTGGGCAGCCAGAGGGTCCTCAGGAGTTCAAGAATCTCCGTTTTGTTTTTAACAGTCTTTGTCTCTGCTGTCAGAAGCTCTCTCTCTCTCTGTAAAGGGCTCTGTGAATGTGAGCGGTGGCAAAGGCGTACCTGCTGTCGGTGTAGATGTTTATTCGTTTACCTTCCCCCATGGTCAGCCTTGGCCAGTGGGATCAGTTCTGCCCATTGAGCCAACATTCAGGCTGTCAATGGCTCCGCCCAGACGGTCTCTTCTCCGTGGTTATGGTATGGCTGCCCCCGCAATCGGACTCCTTCTCGGACAAAACTGCTGCCGTCCGTGTACCAGGTGGCATCGGCGTTCGGCAGTGGCTGGTCCTGGAGATCAGCTGATTCCGTACACCTGTGCCCAAATTTCTTGACAGTCATGCAGAGGGGGGTCCCAGTCTGGGTTAGGGAGTCGAGAGGCATGGGGTATTGGTGGACCCTGACAGGGTCTGCCCCCGGCTTTAGTTCTATGTATATGGCCGGTGTGCCGGCCCGGTTTCTGCCCATGCTTGGGGAATTCCTGAAGCCAAGGTCAATGTCAGTCATTGGGGTTGAGGGCATTTAGTGGGGACGATAGAGACGATATTCGTCTTCTAAACTCAGGACAAGCACCTGAATAGGGTGCCCCTTCTTGTTTAGGACTTTTGCCCCTTCGGGGTGGAAGCAAATTTGTGCCCCCATCTTGGTGAGCAAATCCCAACTAACAACGGGTAGGGACACTCAGGGATGACCATGAAGGAGTGGGATACCCGGCCCGTGCCAAAATCCACAGTTCTTCGGGTAGTCCATGAGTATTGTTTGGTGCCAACAACACCCGGTGTTGTTTTGGGGACCGGGCAGGTCCCCAAAAACATTGGTGTTTTTTTGTTTTTTTGGTTTTTTGGTTTTTTGTTTTTTGTTTTTTGTTTTTGTTTTTTTTTTTTTTTTTTTTTGCAGCTTCATGGTTGGTTTTGGCCAAACTTTTTATTAGTATTTGTAGTTGCTTAACACACACTTAAATGGTCTTATTGGGGGAGGGGATAGGGGAGGTTCTTGTAGATTCCCAAGGAAATGTCAGAAAGGCAAAATATGGCCAGCATTATCCATTTGCTTTTTTGGATTTACTGGGTGAATAGCACTTTCCTTACATAAGCATCTGATCTCAGGTTTTTCATTACTGAGAACATTGAGATTTCAGTTTGAAGACACTTGAAATCCTAAGAGTGGCATACCCCCCACCACCCTCTAATAGCTAGCTTGTTTGTATAGGCAGAAGGATTCACCTCTCCATTTTAGAAGGCTAGATGTTTGTGGAAGGTCTTAGAATTGCTTTGCCTCATTTACTGGGAAAAATCAATATAGGAAGTGGCCTTTAGGGACACTTTTAACTTGAAAAATTACAACACTAGTACACAAGTTAAGTCTTAACACATTTAACATTTGCTTATTGAAAGCAATGTCATAAAGTCAAATAAGATTAAAACAGGTTTTACTTTTTTCCCTCACAAGAACATAAAAAATTATGGAAGGGGAACTTAAACAGGAAATTTAAAAAGGTAACACAATTTTCCTTTTAGTAGTCCTTGGGTAGTTATGACAGAACAAGGTTCCACATTTTTGGTTTGTTTTCTTTGAACGGGGATTTTGGTCCAAAATCCCCACTTCACCCATGAAGTTTTGGTTTGCCAATTTCCTTGGGGTTGTAATAAAGCCGAATGTTGTGCCCCCAGTGTCCACTAGGAATTCAACAGGGTTGCCCCTCCACTTTAAGAGTTACCACTGGGCTCGGGGAGGGGTTGCCAAACCCCCAACTCCCCTATCGGCCAGGTCCTCCATTTTCAAGACCTTGGCAGGGGCCTTAGATCTTTGTTAGGAGCTAAGCTTTTTCACCCAGTGGCCCTCTTCTTTGCAATAAGCACATTGGTTTTGTTCAGCTTAGGGCGCTCCGGATGGGGACCAGGGCCATCCTCCTTACCTGTCCCTGAAGCCAGCTTCTTGAGGTGCCTTCGTCTTTCCGTGTGGGTCATCCATGGTTGTGGCCAGCAGGATCTTGGTCAGGTTTCGGGTCTGCCAGTCACTTAGTTTGGTTTGTTGTTTCTCCGGACTTTCACTATTATTATAGACTCATTCTGCTACTATCACTAAGTCCTGCAAGCTCTTCTCTCCCAGTCTCTCTACACTTTGCAATTTCTTTTTAATGTCCGGAGTGGCCTGGTTAACAAAAGCCATGATAATTGCAGCCTTTGTTTCCAGGGCTTCTGGGTTCATAGGGGTGTACTGCCTAAAAGCCTCTATGCTCCTCTAAGAAGGCTGCTGGACTCTCATCCTTACCCTGTCTCACATCATAGACCTTGGCCAGATTGGTAGGCTTGCCGCGCAGCCTTGAGACCTGCCATTAGAGTCTGGTGGTAGACCCGGAGTCTCTCCTTACCTTCAGCTGAGTTGTAGTCCCAGGTGGGGCGGGATAAAGGGATGCTGAGGGCATCCCCGCCCCTGGGATCCCCGCCAACTCCTGGGAAGATTGGTGAAACCCCTGCTTCCCCAGGACGGGGCTTTCCTGTCCTGGGGACACTCGCCCTGGCCTTAGCCCAGGTCTTCATGGGGCCCCTCCCACTTGGATGCCTTTTGTTTCTTTCTTTCTTCCCTGCCCCCTCTTCCTACCGAGATAGAAGCGTGAACTCTTCTCACTGTAGCATTCCAGCTGTTCTCTCTTTAAATCTCAGGCTGAATTTGTAGGTTTTCAGGATGATTTGAAAGTTATTTAGGTAATTTGGTGGGGACAGGGGACTTGGGGACCCTAGTCTTCCACCATCTTGCCCCCTCCTACTCTGTTTTTTGTTTAAAATTGTTTCTAGGGCTAGCATCCAAGATCTATAAAAAACTTATTAAACTCAGCAGCAAAGAAACAAACAATGCAAACAGGAAATGGCCAAAAGGCATGAACAGAAATCTCACAGAGGAAGACATAGACATGGCCAACAAGCACATGAGAAAATGCTCCGCATCCCTGGCCATGAGGGAAATACAAATCAAAATCACAATGAGATACCACCTCACATGTGAGAATGGGGAAAATTAACAAGGCAGGAAGCCACAAATGTTGGAGAGGATGTGGAGAAAGGGGAACCCTCTGCACTGTTGGTGGGAATGTGAACTGGTGCAGCCACTCTGGAAATCTGTGTGGAGGTTCCTCAAAGAATTAAAAATAGATCTGCCCTATGACCCAGCAATTGCACTGCCTGGGATTTACCCCCAAAATACAGATGCAATGAAATGCCAGGACACATGGCACCCCAATGTTTATAGCAGCAATGTCCACAGTAGCTAAGGTGTGGAAGGAGCCTTGGTGTCCATCGAGAGATGAATGAAGAAGATATGGTTTATGTATACAATGGAATACTACTCAGTCATTAGAAATGACAAATGCCGGGATCCCTGGGTGGCGCAGCAGTTTGGCGCCTGCCTTTGGCCCAGGGCGCGATCCTGGAGACCTGGGATCGAATCCCACATCAGGCTCCCGGTGCATGGAGCCTGCTTCTCCCTCTGCCTATGTCTCTGCCTCTCTCTCTCTCTCTCTCTCTCTGTGACTATCATAAATAAATTAAAAAAAAATGACAAATGCCTACCATTTCCTTTGATGTGGATGGAACTGGAGGGTGTTATTCCGAGTGAATAAGGCAGTCAGAGAACGACCTACGTTATATGGTCTCCTCCATTTGAGGTATAGAAAAAATAGTGAAAGGGAATAAGGGGAAAGGAGAAAAAATGAGTGGGAAATATCAGAAACTGAGACAGAACATGAGAGACTCCTAACTCTGGGAAACGAACTAGGGGTGGGCAATGGGAGGTGAGTGGGGGTGGTAACTGGGGGACGGGCACTTGGGGGGCATTTGATGGGATGAGCACTGGGTGTTATTCTATATGTTGGCAAATTGAATACCAGTAGAAAAAATATTTTAAAATTCCCAGCAGTGCAATTGCTGGGTCACGGGGCAGTTCCATTTTAACATTCTTTGATAAACCTCCACACAGTTTTCCAGAGTGGCTGCACTAGTTCACATTCCGTCCAACAGTGCAAGAGGGTTCCCCTTTCTCCACATCCTCTGCAACATTTGTTTCCTGTCTTGTTAATTTTCACCTTTCTCACTGGGGTGAAGATGTATGTCATTGTGGTTTTGATGTGTAAATCCCTGCACATAGCAAGCATATAACGTATCACCCAGAGCTCATCCGGTCAAGTGCCCCCCTCAGCGCCGGTCATCCAGTCACTGCAACCCCCAAAGTACCTCCCATTCCACTACACCTTGATCCTTTCCCAAAGTTAGGCGTCTTTCATAGTCTGTCATCGTCAACTGATATTTCCACTCATTTTCTCTCCTTTTTCCTTATTCCTGTTCACTATTTTTTATATTCTCTAAATGAATGAGACCATGTAATGATTGCCGTTCTCCGATTGACTTATTTCCCTCAGCATAATACCCTCCAGTTCAATCCACATAGAAGGAAATGGACGGTATTTGTCATTTCTCTTCTTTCTTTTTTCTTTTTTAACTTAACAAATATATTCAGAACATTTCTTCTTAAAACAGCAGAAGACAGTCTTTTGAGTGCATATCGAACATTCTCCAGAATAGACCACATACCCCGTCAAAAATCAGCCCTTAACAAGTACAAAAAGATTAAGATTATACCATGCATATTTTCCAACGACAATGGTATGAAACTTAAGGTCATCCACAAAAAAAAAAAAAAAAAAAAAATTGGAAATACTACAAATACATGGGGTTAAAGAATCCTCCTGCTAATAATGCATGGGTTAACCAGGAAATTAAAGTATTAACTTAAAAATACATGGAAGGAAATGAAAATGAAAACATGAAGGTAATATTAAAAGATGTCTTAAGTGATCCTCTGATTTTCACACATGCTCTTCTTAACCTCCATTGTGGAGCTCATCCAATTTCTCCCAGGTATTTGGGATTAATCCCCCAGCCAGCATAGTAACTTCCTTCCTTGCCTGTTGATTCAGAGGCATGAAGAGCTCAAAGTGGCCAGGCAGCAGTTTCAATTTCCAGATCAGTGGGATTGTTTTTGTGTCTCTCTTTGTAACTGAGACCTCTAGGCCAGCAGAATATAAAATCGTGGGAACAGAGAGTCAACATTTTGCAAATAGATCATGAAGCGTTGTAGTGAGTAGTACCACTCCCAGTTCCAGGCCTTGACTTCTGCAGCTGTGAATGCGCACTATGGGAGAAACAGCATCATATATTAGGAGCAGATTTGGAACATATATAGCCCTATGGAGAACCTTCTCATAGCCTGCAAGGAATTGCCACATAGCTGGCACTACAGCTGAATCTTCTTTTTTAAAATTTTTTAAATTTACTTTTATTGGTGTTCAATTTGCCAACATATAGAATAACATCCAGTGGTCATCCCATCATGTGTCCCCTAAGTGCCTGTCTCCCTGTTCCCCCCCCCACCCCCACCTCCCTTTTTACCACCCCTAGTTCATTTCCCAGAGTTAGGAGTCTCTCATGTTCTGACTCCCTTTCTGGTATTTCCCACTCATAATTTCTATGTTCCCCTTTATGCCCTTTCATTATGTTTTATATTCCTAAAATGAAGGAGACCATATAATGTTTGTCCTTCTCTGATTGACTTATTTCACTCAACATAACACCCTCCAGTTCCATCCATGTCAAAACCAAAGGTGGGGGCAGGCCCGGTGGCGCATGGGTTTAGCGCCGCCTGCAGCCCATGGCGTGATCTTGAAGACCCGGGATCGAGTCCAATTTTGGGCTCCCTGCATGGAACCTGCTTCTCCTTCTGCCTGTGTCTCTGCTTCTCTCTCTTGCTCTGTATCTCTCATGAGTAAATAAAATAAAATCTTAAAAAAAAAGGAAACCAAAGTTGGGTATTTGTCGTTTCTAAAGGCAGAGTAATATTCCATTGTATACCTAGACCACAGCTTCTTTATCCATTCATCTTTCGATGGACACAGAGGCTCCTTCCACAGTTTGGCTATTGTGGACATTGCTGCTATAAACATTGGAGGGCAGGTGTTCAGGTGTTTCTCTGCATCTGTATCTTTGGTGTAAATCCCCAGAAGTTCAATTGTTTGTTCATAGGGCAGTTCTATTTTTAACTTTCTTTGACAATCCTCCACAAAGTTTTCCAGAGTGGCTGCACCAGTTCACATTTCCTCCAACAGTGCAAGAGGGTTCACCTTTCTCCACATCCTCTCCAACATTTGTTTTTTCCTGTCTTATATTTTTCACCATTTTCCCTGGGGTGAGGTGGTATTTCATGGTGGTTTTGATGTGTATATCCCTGATGGCAAGTGAAGCAGAGCATTTTATCATGTGCTTGTTGGGCATGTCTATGTCTCCCTCTGTGAAATTTCTGTTCTGTCTTTTGACCATTTCATGATTGGACTGTTTTTTCTTTGCTCTAGAGTTTAATAAGTTCTTTAGAGATCTTGGATACTAGCCCTTTATTTGATACGTTATTTGCAAATATATTCTCCCATTCTGTAGTTTGTATTTTAGTTTTGTTGACAGTTTCTTTTGATGTGCAGGAGCTTTTTATCTTGAACTATTGGGAATTAGTTCCTTTTTTCTTTTGTTACCCTTGCCTTTCCAGATGTATCTTGCAAGAAGCTGCTGTGGCCAAGGTCAAAAATGGTTTTCCTATCTTCTCCTCTAGGATTGTGATGGATTCTAGTCTCACATTTAGATCTTTCATCCATTTTGAGTTTATCTTTGGGCATGGTGTAAGACAATGGTCTAGTTTCTCCTTCTTCTGCATTTTTGTGCAATTTTCCCATCACCACTTTTGAACACACTGTCTTTTTTCCAGTGGATAGTCTTTACTGCTTTGTCAAATATCAGTTGACCATAGAGTTGAGGGTCCATTTCTGGATTCTTTATTCTGCTCCATTGATCTATGTGTCTACTTTTGTGCCGGTACCACACTGTCTTGATGACGACCGCTTTGTAGTAAAAGGTGACATCTGGTATTGTGATGCCCCCGGCTCTGTTTTTCATTTTTAATATTCCCTTGATATTCGGGAATGTTTTGTGATTCCACACAAATTGTAAGTGAATTGTGCCAACTCTCTGAAGAAAGTCCAAGGTATTTTGATAGGGATTGCATTAAATGTGTAAATTGCCTGGGTAGCATTGACATTTTCACAATATTAATTCTTCCAATCCATGAGCATGGAATATTTTTCCATCTCTTGGGGTCTTCCTCAGTTTCTTTCAGAAGTGTCCTGTAGTTTTTAAGGTATAGATCCTTTACCTCTTGGTTAGGTTTATTCCTCTATCTCATGCTTCTGGGTGCAACTGTAAATGGGATTGACTCCTTAATTTATTTTTCTTCAGTCTCACTGTTAGTGTATAGAAATGCCACTGACTTCTGGGAATTGATTTTTTTTATCCTGCCACACTGCCAAATGGCTGTATGAGTTCTTACAATCTTGGGGTGGAGTCTCCTGGGTTTTCTAGGTACAGTATGATGTCATCTACCAAGAGGGAGAGTTTGACTTGTTTTTTGTCAATTTGAATGCCCTTCATTTCTTTTTGTTGCCTGATTGCTCAGGCTAGGACTTCTAGTACTCTTGCATAACATGGTGAGACTGGTCATCCATGTCTTGTTCCTAATCCTAGGGGAAAGGCTCTCAGTGTTTCCCCATTGAGAATATTGCCTGTGGGCTTTTCATAGATGGCTTTTAAGATGTTGAGGAATGTTTCCCTCTATCCCTACACTCTCAAGAGTTTTGGTCAGCAATGGATGCTGTATCTTGTCAAATGCGTTCTCTGCATCTATTGAGACGGTCCGATGGTTCTCATTTTTTTCTCTTGCTGATACAATCAATTAAATTGTTTGTTTTATGAGTGTTGAACCAGCCTTGAATCCCGGGGATAAATCCCACTTGGTCATGGTGAGTAATCTTCTTAATGTATCGTTTGATCCTCCTGGCTAGTATCTTGTTGAGAATTTTTGCATCCGTGTTCATCATGAATATTGGTCTGTAATTCTCCATTTTGGTGGGGTCTCGTCTGGTTTTGAAATTAAAGTGATGTTGACCTCATAGAACGAGTTTGGAAGTGCTCCATCTCTTATTATCTTTCTGGACATCTTTAGGAGAATCAGTATGGTTTCTTCTTGAAACGTTTGATAGAATGTCCCTGGGAAGCCCTCTGGCCCTGGGTTTTTGTGCCTTCCAAGGTTTTGAGGACTGCTTCAATTTCCT
>NW_023330990.1:0-54032 GCF_011100685.1 Canis lupus familiaris
CTGGGGCTAAAGAACCAGGATTATTGGTTTTTTCCCCATACTCTCACTCATCAGATTCAGTCTCAGGTATTCAAGTCCAAAGGATTTGTTCTGGGGGGAATTATACCAAGATAGATTTTTATATATTCATATATCATATGTGTAATTTTATACTACTTATAAAACCATTTCATGTATATATATAGCTGTATAGAAGAATGAAGACAGTGAATTCTACCAAAAATAAAGCCTTCCACTTTACATACCAACAACTTGTTAAAGCACGTATACTGATTTTTTTAATGGAATTCTTTCTAAAAGAAATTACATCTTGTCCTTATTAAGCAGTAGTTCATGGATATCATTTAAATTTTTCTTGCTGATTTGGAGTCTTAATTAACTACCAATCTCATTAAGAATGTATGCATATTAAATCTGTCTCCTTTTTTATCAACTCTTCTTGCTTCCTTTGAGTTTTTTGTTCTCAATATTCTATTCACAGAGAAAATAGATAAATTTTTTAATACTTTCACACACACACACAAGATGAAAAGTCGATAAGCTCAGTTCTGTAGAATAGTAACTGTAAAGGACATGGATTTAGTGCAGAGATTTTGTAAAAATTGTCTAGAGAACTTAAAAGCCTTTATCACACTAATTACAATTCAGAGCTCTGGCCCAGAAGGTTTTGGTTACTGGCAAGGTGTTGCTGTAATTTTATACTAAATATAAAAGACTTTAAAAAATTTTTGGTACACCTACAAAATAAAATAAAATCAAAAGTAAATGGCATTTTTTCTTAACTTGGTAAGGCTTCCTTCTCCACATACCACTCAAAGATGCTTTAAATGAAAATGTCACATGAAATATTGTTATATTTCTGGCTCCGTAGTGGACTGAAAATATACTACAGAAACTTGAAAATATTTGGTTTCCTATTCAACAAGATTTAAATTTAGGAATTATCAACAGAACCTATATTATTCCATCTGTAGGTTCATAAGCAAAAGATAAGTTCTAAATTATCACTCCCAAGGATCATTCTGATGTAGTCTAATTTTGAATAATATTTGAATAATCTTATTTTTAATATACTTGAATATCTGAATTTTTAGGTAAATAAAATAAGCATCAGTTTCAGTAAGCATTTGTAGTTTTTCTGATATGAATCCATATCTAATCAGAAATATTACTTGCTTACTTATAATTAACCCTGTTTCTAAATTATTTCCCTATTTGCTGTACAAAAATACAGTAACAAGGGTGCCTGGGTGGCATGGTCCGTTGAGCATCTGACTCTTGGTTTCAGCTCAGATCATAGTCTCAAGGTCATGAGATCTAGCCCTGCTTCCGGCTCTGCACTCAGCGCAGAGTCTGCCTAAGTCTCCCTCTGCCTCTACCCTTCCCACCTCAACCATGCTCTCTCTCAAATAAATACATCTTTAAAAAACTACAGTAACAATATTTAATAAGCAAACATGTGAATGCTTATCAGAAACAAACATTGAACAACCTTAACTAATCATCTTCATTTTAATTTTATCTAGCTCTCTTTGAAGCAATGGTGGTGCTGAAAAATTCACAACTCAGTTCACAGACCCAGTGCCAAATATTGAGTATTCTAGCTTTGAGAATTCTGAACTTCATTATATTTTGTTTCTTTTTTTTTTTTATTTATTTTTTCTTTTTTTTTAAATAATAAATTTATTTTTTATTTGGTGTTCACTTTGCCAACATACAGAATAACACCCAGTGCTCATCCCGTCAAGTGTCCCCCTCAGTGCCCGTCACCCACTCACCCCCACCCCCCGCCCTCCTCCCCTTCCACCACCCCTAGTTCATTTCCCAGAGTTAGGAGTCTTTATGTTCTGTCTCCCTTTCTGATATTTCCCACACATTTCTTCTCCCTTCCCTTTATTCCTTTTCACTACCCACTATGCTTTTTTTTTTAATAAATTAATTTTCCATTGGTGTTCAATTTACCAACATACAGAATAACACCCAGTGCTCATCCCGTCAAGTGTCCCCCTCAGTGCCCGTCACCCACTCACCCCCACCCCCTGCCCTCCTCCCTTTCCACCACCCCTAGTTGGTTTCCCACAGTTAGGAGTCTTCATGTTCTGTCTCCCTTTCTGATATTTCCACACATTTCTTCTCCTTTCCCTTATATTCCCTTTCACTATTATTTACATTCCTCAAATGAATGAGAACATACACTGTTTGTCCTTCTCCGATTGACTTACTTCACTCAGCATAATACCCTCCAGTTCCATCCACGTTTCATATGCTTACAGATGGTTAAGCTTGATCTGAGAAGATGCTCTCAGGAAGAGACTAAAACCTCATCTTGTTGCATAAATAGAGTGACCGTATATTCCATTTGTCCAGGACAGCCCCTATTTATGCTAGTCATCACAATCTAATTTCAATAGGGCCCCCATGTCCCTCAAAATGTCCCATTTTAAGCTATAAATTACAAGGTCATCCTATCTATTAGGTTAATTCAGAGACAATGGAATGGTTTTGCTTCTTCAAAAAAACTTGAGCACCTTGGATTCTTAGGAGAAGGTAGAGGAGTCAAGAAAGACAAGAGAAGACAAGATGTTGGGGAAAATTCTTTGGTTTCCCATTTGTAAAAAGAAAGTGAACATCAAGTTGAAAGACTATATTATCATTCAACATGTCTTATGCCTGCTTCTAAGCTGGCAGTTCAGTAGTATCTGGTGTATTTTCCAAAAATTGAAATAACATATAGGGTTAGAAGATATTTAGAACTAGGTGAATTTGGGACACACATTTTTGAGGATCTCTGAGTTAAATTCTTTTTTTGTCAAGATTTCATTTATTCATTCATTAGAGACACAGAGAGAAGAGAGAGAGGCAGAGACACAGGCAGAGGGAGAAGCAGGCTCCACACAGGGAGCCCGACGTGGGACTCGATCCCGGGCCTCCAGGATCACGTCCTGGGCCGAAGACAGCGCTAAACTGCTGAGCCACCCGGGCTGACCTCTGAGTTAAATTCTTGAAGTGATATTCCACACTCATCATTTTGGATAGTGCCATTTCCTTTATAATATGCCACCTTTTAGTCCATGGATATATGAAAATAAAAAGATAATTACTTAATTTTGTCCTGGGGTTCTTAAAGCTTTAATAACCTACCTGTACTTTTACTGGCAATTTTTGATAACAAGGACCCTGCAAGGGCCACGCCTTAGTGGCTGGTGCCACTGCTAGCGAGACCAGTGGTCCCATAAAGACTGATTTCCTGTCATACAGCGGGGCAGATAGCCAGACTCACATTTGGGGAAAGTGACCGCAATAACCTCCAGAGACTCGGAGTTAAACTATGCCATTTGCTAGTTTTGTGAACCTGAACAAAATCAAAATCAGATCATAACAAACTGAGGTTTTCCACAATTTTATTTGTAAAACAGAGAGCTAGACCTCTAAGATAAGATCCACCTCAAGCAACTTGGAAATACCTTGAACTTTGTTTTAATGGCTTAAGCAAAATACATATATTCTCTGACTCTGAGGAAGATTAGCAATCAGATCCTCTTCATATCCAGCATATCAACCCCCAAATTGCAGAGTTTCCTATGGGCCTCTCTCCTAAAAACAATTACACTATGTAGTATTTTCCTACCAGGAGTTGAGTTTTGTTTGATTATTTGTTTTCCACTTGTTCCTTTTTTCTTCATTGAAATTCTAGAGTGAATCCAACTTCTTTGTTTCCAATTGTCTGTTCCATATTATGTCACTAAGGTAACGGTTAGTTATTATCTGTGATATTTTCTTTCCAATCTCCTTCCTGACCTTTGATCTGTCTCCATCTCAAATTTAAATTTTAGTTTTCTGAGGCAGAAACTCTATCTAAAGCTCAGTATTTAGTCAACACTGTGCTTTCTCTGAAAATGTAGCTTCCTCTGACATTTTTTTAAAATAAGATTAATTCCTTTATTTATTTCCAGGTCCGCTTCAGTATCATAACTTTTCATAGTGTCTTGTAAGTTATATTAGCTGAACTAATTAATTAATTCTTTTTTAACTTGTGGGTTTTTTTAAAGTAACATAAAATTTACCATCTTCGTTGTTTTTAAAGTGTGCAGTTTGCAGTATTAAGTATATTTACAGTGTTGTACAACAGATCTCCACAGCCTTTTCATCTTGCAAAACTGAAATTCTGTAACCCATTAAATAGCAGCTCCCCATCTCTTTCTCCCTAAGGTCCTGGCAGCCACCTTCCTACTTTCTATTCCTATGAATTTGACTACTTTAGATAGCTCATATAAGTGGCATTTTAAACACAATCTGATCTATATTTTTATTACATATACAGTCACAAGAGCCATGGCAATATGATTTTATATGTTAGTATATTAGCACGTTAATTGTTTCAAAGAGCTTGCATTGATATTAAGTCCCCCTTTATTCAGTACTTTCTCTCCTGTCACCCTCTTTCTCAGACTTCCCACTCTTCGAACCCTTTTCATCATGGCCTTCAAAACTCAATCCCACTGTAAGCAAGCATTCTGTACTCTTAGTCTTAACTGAAACCTCACTTTCCCTGGAGAATCTTTTCTCTCTCCAAACCTATAATGAAGGCTCTTTGTTCTCTTATAACTCACACAGTCCAAGGCCATGGTGATGGCGTATAGGAAGGAGTATATAAGTTAATAGTTAATAGTCTTTTGGTTAGTAGTAATAGAGACTCAGGCTAATGTCTAGCATAACCTTAAAAAATTATGGACCTATATAACTGAAGAGAGGTATTCTCAAAGATGCAAACAAATATCAGAAATATTATTCCAACTTTCAGCCATTATTTCTACTTGTCTCTGCTCAAAATAATTTTCTCAGGATTCTATGGCCATCTTCTAGGCAGTGGGCAAGATGGCTGCTGATAACAAGGTCACATCATCTTTACCCTCATCTTGAAGAGTACATCTACAATTCAGAAGTACTGTAGTTGAATAGCTTGGGTAATAAAGCTATTCTTTGATCCAGTTACTTTCTATGCAAACACTTTCCATAACTTTCTATTGGTCCAGCCTGGGACATAAGTCCACTAATTTGTGAGGCTGAACACCAAAATAGATAGCTCCTCCAAAATCACATGAAGTTCATATCTTCAAAGAAAAACATCACAGGCTATCTACTAGAGAAGAAGTGGCATTCTTTAGCACCTCATGTTAGTTTTAAATCATTTCTTCTTTATCTTCCTCTAATAAAAGCTAACAAACCTCTCCTCCTTTGAGACATGTTAGTCAGCTCCTATTCTCAGCCATCTACTGTCATTGGTCAATACTTAACTTAGATGGGTTTGGCACAAGTTTTTCAAAATATTTATCATCATAGTGTACTACTTCCATGTCCATTTGGATGACTTCTCCAATAGCCTAAAGTCTTAAGTTCATAGTTCCTTGGTCCCCTAAAATCTAGTCTTCTTAATTTTCTTTTTTCTAAATCTTATCAACCATGGAAATTTTCTTTTTAAAAAACCTTAAGATTCTAGTGTTAATCTCTCTGACCACAAATTCTGACTTTCTCCCACGTGTCCACACAGACATCCAACAGAAACATCAATTGATAAATCATGGTAGACTGTATTAAGATTGTGCCCCAGGCACTGCTACAGTTCATACACCTTGTCTCTGACCTGCTTGCCCACCTGACAGTGATGGCAGCTGCCCATCAACAGCGATTCCAGCTCTGACCAGATCTCCTCCTTTGGGTTTTCTGAGCACCAATCTAGGTGTACATGCAATAACATGTAAAAGGCACCAGCTTTAATCTCAGGTCATCCAGATGTTGTGAGCATCAAACAAGTTCCCTCTGGCCACATGAGTTCCAGTTTGTTTCCTCAGGTTCCACTCTGTCCCTGTGGACCTCAGCTTGCATTTTCCTTTCCTATGTGTCCTGCTGACCTACACTAACTGCAAGCCCACCATCATATGCAGAGGGGACTTAAAAATATTATTTCTCCAGTTTCCCTTCATGATGATTAGCAACTTTTCTCTGATCTTCCAACATCACTGTTAAGATTTCTGTGCCTCCAGGTTCTTGTACACTTTGTACGATCTAATCCCTACAATAAATCTATTTCATATCACTCATAGGGGTACTCCTTCCCTAGTCAAGCTGTAACTGAGACACCTGATTGGAGGTTATTGCACAAAACTCTGAGAAGTATCTATAGAAAAATAAAAGTACTTAAGAAGCAAAAGAATTCACATCAAATGAGAATTTATATTCTTAGATGTGTTTGAAAAGTTCTGTATGATTGGAAATGAGAGGAATAGCAGGACTGAAAAACACTCATAAATTTTATGTCTCAAATCACTTAGGATGCTCTTTCTATGTAACCTCATCCCTTTTTCCATTCCACATAAAATCAAGAATCATTAACAATTTTTTACTAACTGGTCCTATGCTTTTCCCCACCAACCTCAACCAAACATTTTATGTTACATTTCAGCACAAAATGGTAGATTCAGCCTATTTTCCACTTTTCTTCTTCTGTATACCCCATAAGATTATAATAAGGATTATCTAAAATTATAAAAACACAATAACTAAAAGAAAATAGTGGAAGCATACAAAAACAAGTACTTTAACATATTTCTGGAATATGGAAATTGAGAAAGAATACCTCTTGTGCTAAAGCTCTAGCCCAAAATAAGAGAGAAGGAGGCTTCAGCAGATATGGGAAACACCTTGTCCAGCAGAAATCAAGATGCTTCAGAATAGAGACTATAGGTAGAAGAAAGGTCAGGAGAAAGTGGACATGAAAACGAGATTAAATGAAGACCTGTATAAGACATAGACACCTGTCTTCTCACGCAGAATGACTTGTAGTTAGGCATTTCACTGGTGCCAGAAAGCAAAGCCCCTCTCCTTCTAGTATTAGCTAGAAGAAAAGGCAGCTGGCTCACTTCCCTCTAACTATAATGTAAAGCTTCTAGCCACCAAACCTCTTCACATACAGAACACACCATAACCTTTTAATTACCTCAGTTTTAAATGGAAATAGGCAACAAATGACTACCAGAAAACTGAGGGAAGGTTGCAGTGTAACAGAAAGACCAAGATAAATAACAAAATTATCCCCTAAACAAAAAGAATATCCAGGAAACAGCAGAAGAGAGCCTTAAGTAAAACTTTAGTGTCCTTACACAGAAAATACTAAAGAAAAGATCAACAAAATTGAGAATCAATATAAAGTCTAGTTATTAAGAATTCTAAAGAGATGAGAGCAATTTATCAAAGAATTAAAATAAGATAATTCTCCGGAGATGAAAGGAGGACCTGTCTCCAATCTGGTAGGGTCTACTTGCAACCAATGGTATGAATTTAAAAAGAACCACACTTGGGCACATTATTATAAAACTTCAAAACTCCAAAAGTTAAAAGATATTAAAAAGCTTCCACAGAGGGCTGGGAAAGACAATTGTGTACACAGAAATTAGAATCAGAAGCATTGATTCCTGGGATTCCTGGGTGGCTTGGTGGTGGAGTGTCTGCCTTTGGCTCATTCTGAGGCCTGGGATAGAGTTCAGCATCAGGCTCCCCGCAGGGAGCCTGTTTCTCCCTCTCCTGTGTCTCTGCCTCTCTCTGTGGGCTCTCATGAATAAATAAATAAAATCTTAAAAAAAAAGCATTGATTCCTTTTTGTTTTATTAGCGACACCACATAGTACAGCAATATTTTTAAGGTTCTGTGGGAAGCTTTTTTCCAACTTAGCATTCTCTACGCAGCCAAACCATTAATCAAGTGGGAAAGAATGAAAGAGAACTTTTTGGTCTGAAAGCACTGATAGATTTATCTCCATACCCCCTTCCTTGGGAAGTTCCATGAGGAGTGGTGACAGGTGTGAGAGTTGTGTGAGGTAAACCCTCATGACTCATAGCAGGATGACACTAGGAAGTGTCAAATTTGATAAGTCAAGAAATCGCATTATACATGATTTATTGGAGACATGGAGTTAACCACCAGAATAACAAAAAAAAAAAAAAATGAAGTTGTAAAAGTAGCGACTTCTAAAGAAGGACTTAGGTGGTAGGGTAAGTACAACTTTAACCATGTACATATATTAACATGAAGTAATTTTTAAATGTACTACCAGAGCTCCAATTAAAATTCTTTGTCTACTGTTTTATAATATTAACTACATGGGCTGTGGCAAGCAGAATGATGCCCACAACGAGCACCACATCTTGTGAATATGTTATCTTATGTAGCAGGAAGGGACTTCGCAGATATGATTAAGGTTCAGGATCCTGAGATGGGGAGATTAGCATAACTTAACTAGGTGGGCCCTGACATAATCACAAGGTCCTTAAAAGTAGAAGAGGAGGGCAGCCCCGGTGGCTCAGCTGTTTAATACTGCCTTCAGCCTGGGGTGTGATCCTGGAGACCCGGGATCGAGTCCCACATTGGGCTCCCTGCACAGAGCCTGCTTCTCCCTCTGCTTGCCTCTCTCTCTGTCATGAATAAATAAATAAATCTTTAAAAAAATGTAGACGAGGAAAGCAGAAGGGAGTCAGAGGAGATGTGACTAGGAAGAGTAGGTGGAGAGGTGTAACTTTGCTGGCTTTAGAGATGGAAGAAGATGCCAAAAGTGTAGGCAGTCTCTGGAAACTGGAAAGGCAAAGACATTGATTCACCCCTGGAGACTCCAGAAGGGAATACAGTCCTGTTGACCCCTCAATTTTATTTCAGCAAGATCCATGGCATGCTTCTAACCTGCAAAGTATAAGAAAGATTTTTGTTTTATTTTACCATGTTTGTGGTCATTTGTTACAGCAACAATAGGAGACTAATACATGGACTTACATGACTGGAATTAACTCCTTTTGATGTTTTCCCATCTTAGACTATTATTTTCCTTTCAGCTATTACATTATGATCAGGTTTTCCATTTTAAAGGGCAGCAAAACAGACCCTTTGCTTTTCCTATTTTATAGGTACTGGCTTTTTTGTTTAGTATTTCAGGCAGTTTACCACCATAATATCAAATCTTCCTTGGTATCAATTTTGGATCCATTATAATGTGTCTATTTTCAGTGAAGCCATGATGGAACATTTTTTGATGATCTTCTTTCCTAGAAACCTGAATAATTCCATCTGATTGCCCATGTCTTTTTTCAAGAGCTTCAACATCCAGAAACCACACTTTCAGAAACAAAAAAGAAAGCGATTAAGTGTAAGAAAAAATGATTCTGTTTTTTTCTGACACAATTAGTCTTATTTCTCTGTATCGAGTCTTCTAGACATAACTTCAGGTGTCACAGCAAGGTCAGAAGCTTTTGCTAAACACTCCACTTAACAATCATGTATTTTCATTTAATTATACCTTAAAGTAATTTTATGGTTGTTATTATATGTGTACTAATCTTCACTTTCTCTAAACTGAAATTCTCTTTGCCTCTTTGTGGGGAAAACATGGACTTTGAGCTAAATATATCTAGATTCCATACCTGGCTCTCTCATTTACAGTCTACATAACCTTGGGCAAGTTATTTAACCTCTCTGAGCTTTCTCCAACCATAAATACAGAGGTTGTAATGCTTTATACTGCCTACCTCACCTCTGCAATACTGACATTTTTTTAATAATAAATTTATTTTTTATTGGCGTTCTATTTGCCAACATACAGAATAACACCCAGTGCTCATCCCGTCAAGTGCCCCCCACAGTGCCTGTCGCCCATTCACCCCCTCCCCCCACCCTCCTCCCCTTCCACCACCCCTAGTTCATTTCCCAGAGTTAGGAGTCTTCATGTTCTGTCTCCCTTTCTGATATTTCCTACCCATTTCTTCTCCTTTCCCTTCTATTCCCTTTCACTATTATTTATATTCCCCAAATGAATGAGACCATATGTTTGTCCTTCTCCGATTGACTTATTTCACTCAGCATAATACCCTCCAGTTCCATCCACGTCGAAGCAAATGGTGGGTACTGTCATTTCTAATGGCTGAGGAATATTCCATTGTATACATCAACCACATCTTCTTTCTCCATTCATCTTTTGATGGACGCTCTTTGTTGTAAGGAGCTGTCCTCGTGTTTTTTCAGCAGCCCTGGTCTCTCTATTCGTTAGATGTGAGTACATCCCCCCACTCCTTGTTACAATCAAAATTTTTTCCAGACATTGTCAAATGCCCCCCTGGGGCAACGATTACTTGTTTGTTGAGTGGGTTAAATGAAATTATGTGAGTCATTTAGCACATTTTGACACATAATAGGTACACAATAAATGTAATTTTTGTATTATTGGTAGACCTGGGTTCTCAATATGACAACAACCACATTGTACTGCATAAAAACAAAGAATGAGAAATCAGAGAATGAAAATTTTTAAGTTATTATTATCAGGGGTAAGATTGGCTATAATTCAGAGAGGAAATAATTCAGTATTAGTTCAATTAGGATTATAGGAGTTTGGTTGTGACTATTCTGAGGGAAGGAGAGGAGGGAACCTGAGTAAGTTAAAGCATTTGTGAATTTGACAGATACAATTTCAACCTTACCTGACATTTTTTTCTTCTTTTAGTCCCCTGAGAAAAACACAGCCATTGGAATTATTTTCTTAATAATAAATTTATTTTTTATTGGTGTTCTATTTGCCAACATACAGAATAACACCCAGTGCTCATCCCGTCAAGTGCTCCCCTCAGTGCCCATCACCTATTCACCCCCACCCCCCACCCTCCTCCCCTTTCAACCACCCCTAGTTCATTTCCCAGAGTTAGGAGTCTTTATGTTCTGTCTCCCTTTCTGATATTTCCTACCCATTTCTTCTCCTTTCCCTTCTATTCCCTTTCACTATTATTTATATTCCCCAAATGAATGAGACCATATTAGTTTGTCCTTCTCCGATTGACTTATTTCACTCAGCATAATACCCTCCAGTTCCATCCACGTTGAAGCAAATGGTGGGTATTTGTCATTTCTAATGGCTGAGTAATATTCCATTGTATACATAAACCACATCTTCATTATCCATTCATTTTTCAATGGACACGAGGCTCCTTCCACAGTTTCAGCCATTGGAATTTCAAATTAAATTCAAGCCTTATTTCCACTGTCTGATAATGTAGAAAGAGTTCAGCATTGAGAAACAGGCAAGAAAATGTCTAACCATTCTGAGCCTATTTCCATATCTGCAATATAAGGATCATAATATTATTACTTGATAGTGTTTTGTGAATATTCTGTATTTCATTGGCAACCTACAATAGAATTCAAGGATTAAGCACCTGAGACCCTACCATTTATTGGTACCTCCTATGAACCAGGCATTGGTCGAAGAGCTTGGCATATATTAACTCACTTAATCTTTAAAACAAAGACAAGAACTCCAAGAGCAGGACAGCACTAATCTAACCCTTTTTTTAGAAAGGCACCACGGTGCTAAGGCACTTGCCAAAGGTCACATGACCAGGGGGTGATGGAGCTAGAATCACAACCTTCCAACTCCAGAGTCTAAACTTATAACAAGTAACATTTCCTAACTCTTATCCTTGCCTAGTTAGATATATATAGCTGGAGTCTGCATAAGGTTCCTTACTTAGGTTGATGGAAATGCCTTTTCACTTTGTTTTAAGAATTTTGGGTTAATAAGAAAACAGACGTGATAATTCAGATTCCAAACTCTGGATTCAAAGTTTGTATAAATTTGGATCACAGTGAAGGATAAGAGCCTGAACATTTAACAGACCAGAAAGGAGAGTGATTAAAGACTTACAGTGACCAAATAGCTAGGGATTAATTGCTTACAAAGCAAGTTTATTTTTATTACAAGAGGTTAATTCATTTATGGATCATGTGCAAATCTTTTACAAAGTATGGGGAGAAGTTGGAGCAGAAGCAGATATCTCTGAAATGTTCTCACCTTCCTGAGAGTCCATAGGTTTTAGAGAGGAGATGTACATGAAAGAAAATAAATGAAAAGAATATACATGGTTTTGGGTTCTTTGCTTTTTGGGTTTTTTTCTGGGTAACTGTTTTACTTGTTGAGACACATATTAGAGATGCCCCATTAGGAAAAGTCCTTCTGATACATTCACTGCAGTATTTAAAAATAAATGCTTATGCAAATTTTTTATCACAATCTTTGTTAAAAAATAAATCCTATATTAAAGAAACATTTTGTTCAAAATTTGCCTAAAACAAGAAAAATACAAATATTTGCTTTTTTTTTAACACAAGTGTGAAAAGCGTGTTGGGTTGAATAATAAATTAGAGTCAGACTAGGAAGGGCCCTCGAAGCCATTCTAAAGAGTTGTGAAGGTAAAGTAGTGAATAATGAGAGTAGAAAAAAGAAACTGTATCTGAGGGACATCTCCCAAGGAGAGTGGATAGGTCTCCAAACTGATTAGATTTAATGAGCAAAGCAAAAGGGGAGCAGAGAAAGACTCCAAGGTAGATAAGTGGTGAAGCCATTAGCCAAGACTAGGCAAGGCATCCCATGTCCTCTGAGAGGAGAAACAGTGGAAGAAAGGGAATAACAAGCGATAGAACGACTTCAGTTTTAGAAATGTTGAGATGGTGCTTAATACACAGGTGTAAATAGCTGATGCGATACTGGGTATATGAATCTGAGTTTGCAATGATTACAACCATAAGAATTTTTATTTATTGCTAGACTCTATGCTAAGCATTTTGTACTCTGTAGCAGAAGCTGCTATTTCTAAATATATGTGCTCCCTCAATAACTATATTCACCTTTATTGATATTAAGAGAACCCATGATTTGTGGCTAAGTACATAGCTACTTGGAAAGAGACTGTGTGCCCTAATCTTCCTTGGCTAGGTGTCACTATGCAACTAAATTCTGACCAATGGCCTGGAAGTGGAAGTGTTCTCAAAAAAGCCTTTCCTTATCCTTCTTAATGCAAGAATGCAGACAATGACATGGCTAGGATAGACAGATACTTAGATATGGAAGTACAGCAACCACACAAACCAGTACCTGCATACCAGGAGCACCAGGTCAGAGCCCTAGGCACCTAGTGAGAATTATTCGTGAGACAAAAGTAATTTGTCTCTTTTTTAGATTACTAATATTTGGATGTTCTGCTTTTTAAAACAAACCAAATCTTAACTAGGTCATGTACATCATCTCATATAATCCTCATAACAACACTATCATTATACCTAATTTAAAAGTGAGGAATGAGGGTGACTGGGTGGTTCAGTGGTTGGGCATCTGCCTTGGCTCAGTTCATGATCCTGGGGTCCTGGGATTGAGTCCTAGATGGGGCTCCCAGCAGGGAACCTGGTTCTCCCTTTGCCTATGTCTCTGCCTCTCTCTCTCTGTGTGTGTGTGTGTGTCTCTCTCTCATAAATAGATGAATAAAATCTTAAAAAAAAGAAGGTAGGGATGAGCCTAAGAGAAATGAAGAGAGAGATTTGCCCAAGGTCATCCAAACAGGAGAAAGTAGAGCTAGAATTTAATCCAAGAAATCCAATGGCAGAGGCCATACTCATTATCACTAAGCTTTATGAAACCATCTACTCTTTGATCTATAAAGGCATCCCACCCAGATAAAAATCAGTCGTTTCATTTTTTAACTTTTCTTAAAGTATAATATATGTAGAGAAAAGAACACGTCCGTATTTTTTAAATGAAGAGCATATTCAAAGTGTTATCTGGTTTCTAACCTATACTCTTCCTCCTCATTCATGTGTTCATTTTCCCTTGTCCCCAGATGACTATGTAAGCATCATTCTTTCCATGTTTATTTTATGACCCAGAAACACATTATTAAAGGACTCTGGAGACTTCTCTTTTGTAGGCTAGAAAACCACAGGTCCTTATGCTTTTACTTATAGATTTAATTTTCCAACTACTTGAATTATTCCCACTGTAAATCTTTAAGCATTCTTTTTTTTAATTTATGATAGTCACACAGAGAGAGAGAGAGAGAGGCAGAGACACAGGCAGAGGGAGAAGCAGGCTCCATGCACCGGGAGCCCGACGTGGGATTCGATCCCGGGTCTCCAGGATCGCGCCCTGGTCCAAAGGCAGGCGCCAAACCGCTGCGCCACCCAGGGATCCCCCTTTAAGCATTCTTTAATCCCTCTCAATCTTTTACCTAAGTACCCTTCATGGTGGCAAACTGAGCAGCATAATGGCTTGAGAATGGGTTTTTCACAGCACTTCCTTGTGCCAGGCCAGGATTCATGCATTAGCCTACCCATCATATTGAGTAGATTTAAATACTTGGTGAGTTAAGAAGTTCTTTCTGTTTTTCGGGAGACAAAGAGGACTTTGTGTCATTGCTGAAAAGCCACATAAATAACTTGAAAACAAAGAGTTTGTCAGTTACAATCTGTTCTTTATATTTTCAGGATTTGAATTTGGCTAACCATAATCCACTAAAAGTCATCTGTAGACAGGAAGGCATGGGAAAAAGTGGTGCAATAGTTTCTTTCTGGGACAGACCCAGGGGGTCAGCAAATAGGGAGAGGTACACCATGCTGGAGAGCTAAATTTAGAGCAGGACAATTTCCATGGGTTAGGACATTGTCATGTGGAGGAATAAGCTCAAGAAATACAACTTGCTGTCACACACCCCCAGAAAAATCCAGGTGCCCAAATAGCTTAGATTCAAAAGAAAGATCTATGCCACTGTGAAATTCTAAAATTTAGAAGTCTAGAAGTAATTTGTTTCCAGATATTTGGGTAAAAAAATTCAGAAAAGAAACATGCCTTTTGCTAAGAAGGAGTACTCAGAGGTAAGATTAGAATCCCAGAAGGTTCTCTAAAGATGCTCAGAAATATGGAAAATTGAAAGTTGAAATTCATCAACACTGTAAATTAATTACAGAGATGAAATAATCTTACAGGAAAGAAACAAAAGGAGTATCATTACATGCAAATAGATAAATAATGTGAAAGACTTGCAAGTTCTGGAGATACTATCATTAAAAATGATTTTTATTATTCTAGTATAATGATAGGAACATGAAATTTAGATCCAAAAGTCATGTGCATCACACAAAGAATGGATTTCTCTAATATATGAAAACTACTGTTAATAAATTTTAAAAAGACCTATCACCCCAATGAAAAGGGACATGAAAAGATAGTTTACAGAAGAAAGACAAATAGTTCTTCTATATTTGACATAATGCTCCACTGTACTCATAATATGACAATTAAAATTAAAACTACCAATGAAATACTTTTTCATCTCTCAAACTGGCAAGCTTCAAAAAGTGTAATAAAGCATTATTTGCAAGACTGTGTGAAATAGACCCTTTCATAATTGCTGGCAGGAGTGAAAATTGATCCAATTTCTTAGGAGAACAATTTGGCAATATCTATCAAAATTACAAAGGTATACATCCCCTCACCCAAAGCTTTGCTCCTACATCCTTAAGTCATCTACTCCCACATCTTGAAATGACTTGTGTTCAAGGCCTTTATATTGTAGCATTTTAAAAACCCGAGTATAGCTGACAGACATTGTCACATTAGTTTCAAGTGTACAACATAGTGATTAAAAATGTCATTTTTATGCTATGTTCACCACAAGTACAGCTATTTTTTTTCCTTTCAATTCATTTAATTTCAACAATCTGTCAAAAAGAGCCAATAGACAAATACTGAATTAAATTTGGTTGGGTTTTTCAAACCCTCCAACTGCAGACTATAAAAACATCTTGTGTGTCTCTCATTCTGACCACCCTGTTACTTTTCCATATACCACAGGCCACCCATAGATATACAAAGCCAGGGGCCAAAGCCGGTACAGTCTACTTGGAGCCAGTAGACAGAAGGGGATGAGGCCTGATGAAGCACTTATGGACAAAATATAGTTCACCGTTGGGTTGAAGTTCTTCAATATAAAGAAGAAGGCAACAATGACCAAGACCAGGAATTGGGTGACCAGGAATAGAAGATGGAAAATGTTGTAGCTTCATAATCAGCAACTTCATTCTTCTTCCACAAAATTCTTTCATCTTTTTCCTTTCGAGACATCTTTCTGTTATCAGCTTCAGAGAGTTTTCGAGTCACTTCTTTGGAAACAGCATCCTCCCTCTTCTGTGCTACTTTGTGTTTGAGAACAAATTTCACGTTTTTGTATGCGAAAGCCACCAGGTAAGTGCTTACGAGGGTCATCACACTGTAGAGCATGGCCGACTGAATGAGATCCATATGCCAAATTTGCCAATACAGCCAGATGGGGATGGCTGACACGATGAAGGCGTTCCCGAAGAAGAGCGTGGAGGACTTGGCCGACAGGTTGCCACACAAGGCTATTGCAGTATCATGGACTATATTCCTTATGCTGTGCCTTTATTCCTCTGACTTATTCATTCCCTAACTGCAAACCTGTATCTCCCACTCCCTGCACCTCGCTCCCACCTCCTCTCTGTCAACCATCAGTTTGTTCTTTGTATTTATCGTCCCGATTCTGCATTTTTTTGTTTGTTTATTCTTTTTTTGTAGTTTTCTTTTGGATTCCACGTGTGAGTGAAACCATGGTATTTGTCTTTATCAGTCTACCTTATTTCACTCAGCATAATACCTGCTAGGTCCATCCTTCTTGTCTCTGAAGGCATGATCTTATCCTTTTTATGGCTGCATAATATTCCTCTGTGTGTGTGTCTGTGTGTGTGTGTGTGTGTGTGATATCTTCCTTCTTTCTTATCTTTTGATAAGTGTCCTATTGATGGACACTTAGGTTGCTTCCATATCTTGACTATTGTAAATAATGCTGCAGGAAACATAGCGATGCATATATATCTTTTCAAATTAGTGTTTACATTTCCTTTGGGGTAAATATCTAACAGTGGAATTATTGGATCGTATCATATTTCCATCTTAATTTTTTGAGGAAGCTCTGTACTATTTTCCACAGTGGCTGTCCCACTTTATATTCCCACCAACAGTATACAAGTGTTCCTTTTTATCCACATCCTTATCAACACTTGTTTTCTTGTCTTTTTAATTTTAGCCATTCTGATACATGTAAGGTGATATCTCATTATGGTTTTTTTTTTTCATTATGGTTTTGATTTGCATTTCCCAGATGAATGATGTTGAACAACTTTTCATGCAGTCTGTTGGCCATGTATGTTTGTATATATTGTAACATTTTTACCATGATGAAAGATTTTAAACTATTTAAATCCTCACTGGTAAGGGCCTGGTTTGATCAATAGTGAATCACTCAATCAATGCACTACTTAGTTGTTTCAAATAAAAATTGAAGATTAATTCTTTATGCATAGATCTGGAATGATTTATGTGCAGAGTTAATAGGTGAAACAAGTAAGGTACAGAATAAAATGTATAGTATATTAGCGTCAGCATAAAAAATGGTAGAGGAGACTTCTATTCACTAGTATATGCATAGAATATCTCTGCATAGACAGCCAACTAACTAATACTAACCTAATGATATTGCCCCAAAAGGAAAATGGGTGGGTGGAGGACAAATGTCAGAGGGAAATTTTCTCTGCATAACTTTCTGTATCTTATAAATATTGACCATAGGAAAATAGTAGTTCTTTTTTATCTAAGAATAGTTCACATACAATGTGAATTGTTTTTAAATTAAATAAAAGCTAGATTAAAAAATCATCTAGGCTTGGGCTCCGCCTCTCCAAGAGTTATTTTAACCTATTTTGAAATACAATTTACTATTTTGGAATTTCCCTAGCAATAAATGGTACTTCTTGCCTATCACACATTATTTCAGGGAACCAATGAGAAAACAAGCATGAGAGCACTTTGTAGACTATAAAGTAGTATGCATGGGATCCCTGGGTGGCGCAGCGGTTTAGCACCTGCCTTTGGCCCAGGTAGCAATCTTGGAGACCCGGTATCAAATCCCACGTCGGGCTCCTGGTGCATGGAGCCTGCTTCTCCCTCTGCCTGTGTCTCTGCCTCTCTCTCTCTCTCTCTCTGTGACTATCATAAATAAATAAAAATTAAAAAAAAATAAAGTAGTATGCAAAGGCAAAAAAAAATGTGTATATATAACAGTATTGACTGAGCCTAGATCCTTACTATAAAATAAATACTGAATATTCTAATAGTTTTGTTGAAACTCAGTTTAAGAATACAAATTCTAACCCATTTCTTTGCAAAGTGTTTATTCTGGCTCCAAACAATGATTTTTTTAGCCTTAAACACAAAAAAGAACTCACCTCATGTCATGTAATATTAAAAAAATAGTCATGTGTAACTCAAACAATAACACATTAATGTACTAGGAAAGGGAACACCTGGGTGGCTCAGTCCAGTAAGAGTCTGCCTTCAGCTCTGGTCATGATCCTAGGGTCCTGAGATGGAGCCCTACATTGGGATCTCTGCTGAGCAGGGAGCCTGCTTCTCCCTCTACCTTCTCCCTCTGCACCCCCTTCCTGTTCATACTCTCTCTCTCTCTGAAGTAAATAAATAGTTTTTTAAATGTTCTAGGAAATTGACCTCAAAAAATCCTACTGTGAGGATTTGCTTACCAGGAAGAGAACTTTTAAAGAATAAACAATTACCCCAAACATGAGAATGTATGTATATAAATGCAAATTATCATATATCTAATTTACCCCAGAAAGAGATAAATGCCCCATGTACATTCTAGAATGAGAATGCCATGTATGATTCATTTTCTTGCCAACTTCTGTTGACTGATGATATCTTCTTGTATCATTCTGTTGAATGAGATTCCAAGGCAAACTCTGGACTTAATGGGAAAACATGCAGCAATAATTATGTCTGCCATGTATGTGAGAGTAAGGAACAGTTGGAAGGCCAGACACAGTCACAACTGCTCTCTACATTCGCATATGTTTCCCCTTTCTTCTTCCCTTCTGCCCTTCAGCACCATAATTTTCTACAAAAAGATTGCTAGGAAAGAGGTTCAGAATAGGATTTAGGCAGACTGGTAGTAAGAAAGAAAGAAGTGTTCTCCTCCCTAGACTTCCTTAGCAAGAGGAAAGGATGAAGAGATGGAAGAAAAACTTGTTTGGAGCTCAGTTAGTTTTTCGCTCTGGTTATTATCACGACTAGTTCATATCAATACTACTAGATTTCATTTATATACAATGTAATCAATGAAGGTCAAGAATGTCCAAACAGTAGCTCATTTAAATCAACATTAGAATCCACAGAAGTTGAATGATCTCCTTTTTGTGTATGTCTCCTTTTTTTTTGTTTTGAGATTTTTATTTATATGAAAGAGAAAGAGAGAGAGAGCCAAAGCCTTAAAATGTATATAAGTTTGATTCTCTATTTAAACTTTAAGGGTATGTGGTCTAGGTAAATAAACATGGCTACATGAAGAAGATAATTAAGGAAATGCTTGTCGCATAAAAGTTTATAGCAGCAAAACTTTTGAAACAACCTAACCAGCTAAAAATTGGGGATTGGCTAAACAAACTATGGGATATCTCTACAAAGGAATCTATTGTCATCATACCCATGATGTAGCAGATTATCAAATGAAAAGATGCTCCCTAATCACCAATAAGTGACAAGAGCAATTATAAATTATAAAAGGAATGCATAATATAATCTTCTTTTTGGTGATACTAGAATATTGTTGAAAGCCTACATACCAAAATATTAACAGTGGTTATCTATGGGTGGTGGTATCACGGGGGATGTGTACTTCTTTTACTTTCTACATATATTTATTTCCAAATCATTCAATAGACAAGCATATCTTTTGTAGTAAGCTATACTTGAAACTTCAAGAGGAGTAGACTTTGTTATATTCATTTTTTATGTCCAAGATATAGCACAAAATATTGCACATAAGTGTTCCATAACTGTGTGTTGAAGAAAAATATATTTAAACATATATTTATATTTAGTTATTATAAATAAAATTCATATAGGATATAAATATAAGAAATATATATTCTCTAAAGCAAGAGTTGTGGCAGTCGTAATCTCAGAGGAAAGCAATATGTCACCAACACGACCATTCACAGAAGAAACAGTCACACAGGTCAGGCCAAATAACTACAGTTAAAGGAAGAAAACCACTAAGTAATCACCAGGTGGCAGGAAATAGAACCAGCAACTTAGCTAAAGAAGCCAATGAATATAGTGAGTTCTAGAAACTGCATCCTCCACAGAGGGCCTAAGAAATCCAGGCTCTTGGCCAACAGGACTGACTCAGGCCTCCTTCATTTCCTTCTGGAATTCAAGTGAAAATAACTCCTCTCTTCTGAGCCCTGATCAGTAAGCTTGTTTCACACAGCTAGGGTGGGTGCTTAGAACCCTCCAGTGGGCTGGAGACATTTTGTAAGATAGGGAGTGTAGTCTGGAAGAAGGAATTTTTAGATTTTAAATGAGAAACAACTCTGCCATTACCAGCGTGTGAGTTTTGCCAAGTTGCATTTTCGTTTTACTTGTTAAGTATGAATTAGAAAAATAGCTGTTTGTCACAAGATTGAGGACAAAATGGATAATGACTGAAAAAAAATTAAGAAGTACCATAACTAGGTGTTAAACTATAAAATATATTACCTTTACTACCCTAGAAAGAGAGAAATGCCCCATATACATTCTAGAATGAGAATGCCATGTATGATTCATACGGAAGATGCTGAAATATAATATGTACTTAGGTTTTGGAGACCAGATACAAGTGGACTTGGGTGGCAGCCCGGGTGGCTCAGCGGTTTAGTGCCGCCTTCCGCCTGGGGTGTGATCCTGGGGACCTGGGATCGAGTCCCACGTCAGGCTCCCTGCGTGGAGCATGCTTCTCCCTCTCCCTGAGTCTCTGTCTCTGTCTCTCTCTCTGTGTCTCTCATGAATAAGTAAAATCTTCAAAAAAATGAGTGGACTTGGGTAACTAGATGAACACATGCAAATCTATTGGTTAAGTCTCTGCACGGAAGCATTCCTAAGTTTTTAGGTTATGACAGCCACAAATAGATGTGTTAACTGGAATAGCAGGATGTGATTTTGCTGAACTTCGATATCTAGAGACATGTCCCAACAGCGCACAGGAATACATTTGCATTCCATACTTATTTTCCTGTTATCTGAGCTCTATCTTCTATTCCACACCAAACAGCGAGCCCTTCCAGACAGCCCCATTTGTACAAATAAAGAGCCATTACTAATTTGTCATGAAACGCAGAAGGGGGAAAGTGTGGCACAATAAATAAGTGTACTGAACAGTAACAACAAAAGGATGTGAAAGATTGCATAGGTTAATGATTAAAATGATAGCCAAAGGGATGGAGTAGCTGCGGAGGGGTTAGGGATTCTTAAAGGAAAGCCCATTAGAACTATAAACAGAATAATCTTTTTTATTAAATCTGCAACTTCAACTCATTCAAGGTGGCTTTAATACAAGAACATAAGAGACAACACAGTGTGTGGCAAATGAGCTGTGATGTCAAGTGGAAATGACTTCATTGTTGGCATTGGACTTATTAGCTAAGACCTTGAGCAAGTAACTTTTCTGAGCCCCAGTTTCAATATCTGTTCAAAAAAATAAGAGAACAGTTGTAGGAATTACTGATAATCTATGTGAAGTGCCCAGCTGACATGTAGGTGCGCTCTTAAGTAGTATCCATGGACAGTGATGACCTCTCTCACCCATAAACCTCAACCAATGTACCCAAGTAGTTTTATTCAAAATAAACTCCTTCCTCTGAAGACATAATGGAATTAACTAGGGAGGGGAAATCCTCTCCTTGCGCACTGAAGGTGAGTCACTGGCAGGCAGGCAGAAATTACACAAAGGGAGTGTTTCTGATTTGAATATTGCTCAAAGTGAAAATTTTAAGCAAGATTTTCCAAAATAGTTTGGTGCTCTTTTGGTTTTTCTTTAAGTGTTGTGAATTTAAAGAATTTATTCAAAATCTGTTCCTTAGGGCGCCTCGGTGGCTCAGTCAGTTAAGTGTCTGCCTCTGGCTCAGGGACCCTGGGATGGAGCTCCACATCAGGCTCCCTGCTCCATGAGGACCCTGCTTCTCTCTCTCCTGCTACCCACCACCTCCACCCCTGCTTGTGCTCTCACTCTCTCTTTTTTTTTTATCTCTGTCAAATAAATAAATAAAATTTTTAAAAAAGAAAAAAGAAAAAGAAGAGTATAGGTAAAGTAAATGAAACTGTAGACGTATGCAGACAAATATTTTACACGGCTGTTTTTATGGAACTGTCAATCAATCTCTCTCTCCCTTCCCCTGCCCTCCACACACACTAAGGATGAGCATCATTTTAGCTAAACTCAATGTCAGCCTTGCTTCTTTGTTACCTTTACCTGTCCTTACTCAAAGTATTCTCCTCAGATTCCAAACTGGTCCTCACTATTCGATTGTGTGAACCCAAGATCAGACATCTCTAAAGCTTATTGTCTGCGTGGCCATGACATTATTGTTTGGCTGTCTTCATTAACATGACTTCTATTGTCTTCATCAACACAACTTTTTTATTCTAGGAAGCTCTGGAGCAAAATGTTTATTGATTCACAATGCTTTTTGAAACACTCACCTCAAGACACTCATCTTATGTCCACCAATCCAAAACTAGTTTATCATAATCATTAGCTAATTCTAATCAAGCCCTTGTATTGAAAGACCCATTTTAGACTCAAACCCAAAAACCACTTAAATAGTCCAACGTTGTCCTTCCTGCTCCAAGATGCTATTAAAACTTTGTCAAGGAAGAAAGCTTACTTACCATGGTAAGCAACAAACTCAGTTTTGCCTTAGCAACAGGCTATTTTGGTAGTATTTTTTAGGGAGCTAGCATTCAGCAATTGCAAGCCTTGGAGCGGGTGTTCTTAGTTTGATGATTATAGTATATAGGAGGGGGGTGTATGGGTATAATTTGACCTATAATAAGAAAGGTTTTTATATCTAGTGTTAATGTGGCTGCTGCCTTTTACTGTTTTCTTCTGTCGTTACATTCATACTTTACCCTAGTGAAATTCCCTTAAGCTTTCTTCTAAATGCTGTACTCTCCCCTCACTTTCCTTTGTTCTTCTGGTGTGCAATGAAAGGTCTCAGGCATTCCGCACATCTAAAAGACTACAACCATGACCCCATATTCACTAGACAACAACTCACTGAAGATTATCATAATCCTCCAGAGGACCCTTCTCCTAATTAGCAGATCTCTCCCTGGTCACACTAGCTACACAGCTCAACCTGGCCAGCCCAGAATGGTTACATCTCTACAGGTGGTTACTGAGACAGCTTCACAGCTTCTGAGGACAAAGAAGAGTGTCTTTTCCATGGAAGAACAATGCTTCAAAACATCCTTTGAATGGCTACTTTCTAACCTAGGGAGTCTCAACTCACGTTATTTTATTGCAGATTCCCGTTTCCTATTTTTAAATTCCCCTCACCCTTATGCCCACCAACTCCCAGCAAGTTGCTGCTTTAACAGGTGGATCTTTGCAACCTAATGTTTGTAGTAGTCAAGACCAACACAGAAATGCTTTTAAGCATTTTATGATCATGGGGATTCTGATGCAACCATTGTAAATTATAAAATCATCATGGATCAGCAAAGCCGTGCTGCAGTTTTCCATTTGGAAACCCAGCAATGAAGTGTTTAAAACAAAAGAACAATGTGAAGATAAGGCAGAAACAAAGATTGGTATCGTTGGTGGGCTAGCTTTTCAGAATGGTAGAAGATAGTCACTTTTTTTAAAATGAGGCAATGAGTGTAAATAATTAATAATAGCAAGTTATATAATGAATAGTTTCCTTGCCCTTCGTTTCATGCCTTTTTAAAAACCTTTCCTTTTATCCTTTTGGTCTACTTTTTAAAAAAGTTAGTGTTTCATACATTTTGAAGTGGCATAAGTAAGGCGAGGCCACAACAAAAATATAAAAAGAAATATAGAATAACAGGTAATAGCTGCTTTTTCTGCTATGGACTTATAACTGTTAATTTCTATTTTGCATTACTTCTCCCGGAATAAATGAGAAACAGATTCAAAAAAAGGACCTAGAACATTGAGATTTTTAGTAATCTAACCCACTCCCCACTTAGCAGAGCAATACATTGACAACAGTGGTGAGACACAAGCTTTTTATTATATATTCCCTAATTTTAAAAAATTGGCGTGTTTAGAACATGCATGTACTATACATGCATAAATTTTATACATGTCTTATTATACCAATACAATTCATAAGACATGTATGGTACACAAAATTGAAATTTTGTTAAGTGTGGAGGCTAAAAATACAGAAATAGAAGATACCAATTTTTGTGTTTAATCCAAAAGATTTTCCTACATTCCCTGAGATGAACTAGTCTGAACTATCAAATTAGACCTTTCAAGGTTTTCCTTGCATCTTTAAGAAAGTTTATAATAGGGCAGCTCCGGTGGCTCAGCAGTTTAGTGCCGCCTTCAGCCCAGGGCCTGATCCTGGAGACCTGGGATCGAGTCCCACGTCAGGCTCCCTGCATGGAGCCTGCTTCTCCCTCTGCCTGTGTCTCTGCCCCTCTGTCTGTCTCTCATGAATAAATAAAATCTTTAAAAAAAAAAAGCGCAGCCCCCAACACACCAAAGTTCTAGATTCTCTCATTCTACCTTAAATAGATTAATTAATTAATTAAAAAATCTCACTCTCAGTCTTCATCTCTGGGATGAACTAGTTCTGCAAGGAGAAAAAGCAGCACTGGGGTGTAAGAGGCAGAGACACAGACAGAGGAGAAGCAGGCTCCATGCAGGGAGCCCGACGCAGGACTCGATCCCGGGACCCCAAGATCATGCCCTGGGCTGAAGGCAGGCGCCAAACCGCTGAGCCACCCAGGGATCCCTCAAGGGTGCTATTCCTGACAAGAGCCTCCGCGGCAGCCAGAGCAACGTCCAACCGAACTGGCCTCAGATCATTTCATAATTCGGGGGTGGGAGGTGGGGGGTGGGGAGCTTTGAATCTCTGTCTTGGCCCCTAGCAGACTAACCTAGGAAAACAGGCTTGTCGGGGAGAGAGAGTGAAAAAGTGAACCAGGGGACATTTCGGATGCTGGGGTGCGGCACGGAGTCTCGTGTTTATTCTTCGTGCCTGGGACACGGCCGGCTTTGAATCAGAACATTAAATACACAGCACCGCAGCCTGGGCCCGGCCCGGCCTCTGGCGTGTGGCGCGAGGCCCTCCGCCTCGCCAGCGGGCCCGGCCCTGGTTCCGCGCTCCCGGGAGTGCCGGGCCCCCGCGCAGCCGGCGCAGCTCGGGTCACCCCTGGTGGGGGTTTCTCCGCTCCTGCCTCCCCCGCCGACGCCGTCCCAGGAGGAGGGCGGAGAGGCGCGGCCGGGCTTCCTCGCCGGGACCCCGCGGGCCTCTGCGCGGAGGGCGGAGCGGGAGGGGGGCCCGGCGAAGGCGGGAGAGGGCGAGCCGGAGGGGAGCACGGGGAGGCCGGGAAGGGCGTCACTGCTCGCTTTCCGCTTCAGGAGCGGGCGGCAGAGGCGGCGGGGCGGAGCGGCGGCGGCGACGGGGTTCGCAGCGGTCCTCGCCTCCACTCCTCCGTGGGCCGCGCGGAGGGAGCGCGGGCGCGGCCGGCTGCACCCACCCGGGCCGGAGGGCAGGGCGCGGGGGGGGGTGCTGCGCGGGGGGCTCCGCGGGCTGGGCGGCCGCGCGTCTCCCGGACACTAGGGCTCCGGCTGCACCCACCCAGGCCGGAGGGCAGGGCGCGGGGGGGGGGGGCGCGGGGGGGCTCCGCGGGCTGGGCGGCCGCGCGTCTCCCGGACACTAGGGCTCCGGCTGCACCCACCCGGGCCGGAGGGCAGGGCGCGGGGGGGGGGCGCGGGGGGGCTCCGCGGGCTGGGCGGCCGCGCGTCTCCCGGACACTAGGGCTCCGGCTGCACCCACCCAGGCCGGAGGGCAGGGCGCGGGGGGGGGGGTGCTGCGCGGGGGGGCTCCGCGGGCTGGGCGGCCGCGCGTCTCCCGGACACTAGGGCTCCGGCTGCACCCACCCAGGCCGGAGGGCAGGGCGCGGGGGGGGGGCGCGGGGGGGCTCCGCGGGCTGGGCGGCCGCGCGTCTCCCGGACACTAGGGCTCCGGCTGCACCCACCCGGGCCGGAGGGCAGGGCGCGGGGGGGGGGCGCGGGGGGGCTCCGCGGGCTGGGCGGCCGCGCGTCTCCCGGACACTAGGGCTCTGGCTGCACCCACCCGGGCCGGAGGGCAGGGCGCGGGGGGGGGTGCTGCGCGGGGGGGCTCCGCGAGCTGGGCGGCCGCGCGTCTCCCGGACACTAGGGCTCCGGCTGCACCCACCCAGGCCGGAGGGCAGGGCGCGGGGGGGGGGCGCGGGGGGGCTCCGCGGGCTGGGCGGCCGCGCGTCTCCCGGACACTAGGGCTCCGGCTGCACCCACCCGGGCCGGAGGGCAGGGCGCGGGGTGGGGGGGGGCGCGGGGGGGCTCCGCGGGCTGGGCGGCCGCGCGTCTCCCGGACACTTGGGCTCCGGCTGCACCCACCCGGGCCGGAGGGCGGGGCGCGGGGGGGGGGCTGCGCTGGGGTGCTCCGCGGGCTGGGCTGCCGCGCGTCTCCCGGACACTAGGGCTCCGGCTGCACCCACCCGGGCCGGAGGGCAGGGCGCGGGGGCGGGGGGCGCTGCGCGGGGGGCTCCGCGGGCTGGGCGGCCGCGCGTCTCCCGGACTCTAGGGCTCCGGCTGCCATCGGGCCGCGGCCGGGACGGAGCTCCCTGCGCTCCCCCGGGGGCCTCGGCGGCGCGGCCCCGCAGCTCCACGCACGCGGCGATGCGGGCGCGGAGGGGCGGGCGGGCGGGGGCGCGAGGCTGCCGCCAGCCGCCCGGAGCCGCTGTCCACTGCTGAAGCGCCGGCCGCCGGCGCCGCGCTGCCCGCCTGGAGCGACTCTGCTAGTACGGGACGCACGGGATGCCCGGGACGCCTCGCTCGCAGCCCGGACCTCCGCAGGCTGGGGTTCTCCTCGCCCGCCGCCGCCTGCTGCACTCGCTCACCCGCTTCGCCCCGGAGAAGGTCTGCCTGCCGGCCGCGCTGCCCCAGCGCCTCCGTCTTCAGTTCTCCGGCCTCCCCGTCGGCCCGCGTGGCGCTGCAGACCCCGGCGGCCAGGCGCTGCGGCTCGGCCTGCGCGGCGGACCGGGCGCGGCGGTGCGGGGCCGCTGCGCTGGGGCTGCGGGACTGCAGGACGTGCTGGCGCTCTCCCGCGGCCCAGTGCTCCCGAAGCGCTTCCTGCGCCTGCGGCACCGGGGCCGCCCGAGCAGCGGCCCCAGCCTTGGCCGCGCGCGCCCCCGCCGCTCCGGGCGCAGGTGGCCGGCGACGACCGCCGAGGCACCGGGGGCGTCGGGGAGCCCCGCTCGGGGGCTGCCGGACCCGCTCCGCTTTCTCTTCTTCGGAACGCACGGCTTTTGGGATGAGATCCTCTTCACTTTCTTGGGCAGGCAGACGGGCCGACCAGCGGCCACACGTCGCTCTGGTCCTCCTTTCTGTAGGGCAGCTGCAGCTTCGTGGTGGAGAAACTCTACTTCCACCTGCACTGGAGCCGCGGCTGGAGCACCTGGAAGCGGTGCCCGTCTACGTGACCTTCCTCTAAGCGTGGGAGCTGTGCCGGGGCCTGGGCCTCCGCTCGTGCGGCGCTTGCTCCGGGGACTATTCTCACTACCCACTCAATTTCATGGGCCTCATCACCCTGATGTATTTACCTGGTTGGATATTCCTTAGTGTGTACCAGGACCTACTTGGTGTTGTGCCGGGTTCAGTACATACCAACTATCTAAAAGAAAAAAAAAAAAAGTCATTCGAGTCCCGCGAACCAATTCGATTTATTTTTACACGTTTAAAACGGAGTGGTTTTTTTAGCCTTTTATTTTTATACGGTTTCCTAAGCTCTTCTAATATGTTTTATTCGACTTTTCGGTTTTTCTGACACTTTGGAACCTATGCATAATACAACATTTTGAAATTTTACTCGAAACATAACTCAAAGTACTTGTCAATATTTAAAATCCCTTACAAGCCCAAACAGCAAAACCATGATACCTTAACATCAGAAGCTGTAGTATATTCACTTATTTGGGCATGGGTGGGTGATAACTACTAGGTTTTTGTTGTTGTTGTTGTTGTTGTTGTTTAAGAATGAAGTTATTCAAATCAGAAATTAATGATCTACAAGATTTGGTGAAATTTTCTAATTCAGTGATTTTTTTTACTTTCTTTTTAATCCAATTTCATTTTAATTCCCTGCCCTATTTACCAATCACTGCTGAAACTCAGTGTCTTTTATTCCTAGAATGACAGTTAATAACTCTTAAAGTGCCTCCCTCTAGCGCGCAAGTGGAAAGAAACTGACAAATGTGGAAACACATCCTATGGATCGATTTTTAAATAAATCTTTTCTAGCAACTCAGACAGGTGACACTGTGTTAAGATATTTGACCTTCATCCTGGAGATGATTGTTTTTCCAATGTGGATTAGCCTTAAACGCCAAGTGTGTTGACATTGATCAGATGCTGTGTTATCTATAGCTGTAAACTTTTGTTGTAAAATGTTCACCTTATATGCCCAAAGGCCAAGCAAAATTTTATCACCCACAATAGTATTCTAACCCTAAGGACTCTTTCTACAGGGAGCTTCAAGAACAGAAACAGTTCCTTGGAATAAAATGAACCTGAATGTTCATTATCCTCGCATTAGACCTAATGGCTTACCGTGAATACAGATAGGCGTTTTCAGAGTATTTCTGCCACGGCTCACTTGTAATCGTCTTTCTTTTTCCTTCTGGACCCACAGAGTTCTTGGGCCAAACCTGATGTGCTAATGTGCAGTATAAATCAATGATAGCTTTTTGGTGACTCATTATTGTCTGGAAGCTCCAAAGTTAAATGAGATGATAAAAACAGCTTTAAGAAATCATGTCTAATCAATAATAATGTACTTTAAGGTTGTTTGTTGTTTTATTATATTTAGAAAAGATGTAGAATTGAGTATAGCTCAGCCAAGGATGACTAACACTTTCTCAGTTTTCGTTATGAAAATTATGAGGAAAACTTACAGTTTGTACAAATGAATTGTTTCCGCTTCAAATTATTAGCTTGTCTATGCTATGAAAGGGGACTTCTTTCTGGTTTCAAAAAATATTTGCTATGGCAGTAAAAACAAATATGTATTTAGATGATTGTTGGGAATAATTTTGAGAATGTTATTTTAATTCACTATCTGAGGTTGTGAGCTAAATTATAAATAATGCAATATAATCAACCCCACCTGTGGAATGGATCGTGTCAAACTGATTATTTTAGCTAGTCAAAGCTGAGTAGCAAACCAAATGTTTGCAGAAAGTTAAAGTGTCACTTTATGAAACTTGGTCATAGGTAAAGGATTTCTGAAAACACTGGCCAGAGAAAAGTAGAAGTATAGACACTAAAGTTAGTCAGATGCTAAGCAAATATTTGTAATATGAATGTGACCCATTGCACAGGAATCTGAGTTAGGTGTGGCACCACACCACACATTCCTGTGAATGCTTAACCAAATCCTTGACTTCTAGGATACTTGCTAAATGTACATGTTTGCACTTACATCCTTCATATAGGGCTCCTCATCCCTGCTTACCTGCTTACCAGCGTTCCTAGGTTCAGAAATCTGTCAGGAAGTAGGAAAGCCTGCTACTTTTTGTTTGTTTGTTTTTGCTTTTAATGTTAATCCTATTTTAAAGAAAAGACCAAGTTTTCCATCCATTCAGTTCATTCAAGAAATAATTACTGTGCACCCATTATTTGCAAGGCATTTGCCTAAATTCTGCAGATACAGCAATGACCCAACACAAACAAAATCTGTCCTTATGAAGCTCAGGTATTAGTGTTTTGGTTTATAGGAAGTTATACTTAACTCGGAAAGCTACTGTTTTAGTACTAGGCAACGAGAGGCAGTTGCTAGGAGGGTCCTCATCAGGCTGGATATTCATCAGAATAAACATCAATCCATCATCCCTAAAACAAAAGTCCATTAACAGCCCCTCTTCTAGTTCTACAAAGACTTCATCCGTATGTATTCCGGAAGTGATTATCCTGTCTATGAACTCGCACCTTGCTCTAAGACTTCTTGTTATGTGTTTACTCAATTTCTTAATTGACATTTTGCTATAACTGAAACTTGAAAGAAAAAACATGGCAAGAATCATCAGATCAATCAATTTTGTTAACTCATTAGCAGTTCAGACATAGAAGTGACAAGCCAATATAATAGTTAATATTTAAGGAACACCACCTGCCAAAAATGAGCCTCTATTACATACATAAAATCTGAAGTGAATATATGTATATATCCACGTATATGTTTTATTTTTTTTTTAATTTTTTTTTTTATTTATGATAGTCACAGAGAGAGAGAGAGAGGCAGAGACACAGGCAGAGGGAGAAGCAGGCTCCATGCACCGGGAGCCCGACGTGGGATTCGATCCCGGGTCTCCAGGATCGCGCCCTGGGCCAAAGGCAGGCGCCAAACCGCTGCGCCACCCAGGGATCCCCACGTATATGTTTTAAATGAGTAACATTTATACATCTTAAGTAGATGTATATAATCTTAATATATATCCATATACAAAGTAATGCATATAAAATATGATCTATATCTCTTAATTGTAGATATATATACATATGTATACAGATACATACAGACACAAACCCACAGATTTTACTTAAACCTCTAGCAACCCTCCTTTTACAACCAAGACAATGAAACTGAAGCCGGAAGAGGTTAAGTAACTGCTCAAGTCATACAGCTATTGAATATTTAGACTTGAATCCAAGTACTCTGTACTCCAGGGTCTGTTTTTAACAGCAACACTGTCATGCCTCTGTCTACTGACCGCAATGATTTTGGATCTTCTACGGATTTCGCCTTGCAGTTTGTATTGCTCTTCCCTTTCACTATCACAAATGCAAGTGTAGATGTCTAATAACCAGGCACTAGTAACAAAAACACTCTATTCCATGGGAAATAACAACGATTTATTAATACCAGGATACATAACTGAAAATCAGCCTAGTACTAATTCCTCAGGTAATAGTCTTATACTTAAGCAGAGCTCTGAAGTGGAGTTCTTCATTTGAAGTCAGGCAATCTTGATCGAAGAATAATACACCAAGAGGCATGATACCTTATATCACAAGCTAGGAAAAATACATAATTATTGCTACATATTTAACATAGCATTTGGAAGGATCATCATTCTGAGAGCTAAATGCCCCAAAAGTTAAAATTAAATTTTTTGCAGTAACATTTATTCTGAGTTGGATTAAATACCTTAAAGTCTAAGGAGTCCTGAACAGAAAACATGGAAGAAAAGTAACAAGTATGATTTTTGCTCCATGTTTAACTTCAACAACACTGAAATTTTCTTCTAAAGGTGCTTTAAATTTTAAATCAATTCTATCTGGGCACTGTATCTACAGAGAAATATGATCTTTCAAGTTTCTCATGTTAACAAGGACATTTTTAGGTTCTGCAAAGACTCCAAAAGGTTGATAATCTATATCAATATTTCAGACATTTCGGTGTACCTAACTTTGAATATTTTATCAATATTTGACCTTCCATGTTTCGACTCAGCAAAACACAACTTAGAAAAGTATGACCTGTCCTTTGTTATTTAAAAAATGTTTCTAATTGGTTAATCCTATCCTTTTGAAAAACTAATTTTCCCATACTGTTTTGAAATAGACTCCATTGACATAATGGACCTGGTTCTATTTAAGAGGGCTGGTGAAGAATTTTGGTAGACTGTTTTGGTTCTTTTTCCACTTCCATAATACAGTTAAAAATCAATATACTTGGAAAGGAAGTTATAGTCATGCTACAGACTTGGAGTGATAAATAAATCATTGTATTGTAATATCTGAAAGCATTTTAATAAAATCATTTTTTGTTTATATTAAAAGGCATTAAAAACACTTTACATTTTAAATTAATTTTAAATATACTATCTCCAATATGTTTTCCAACATTGTTTAATGGAACTAAGCTCCTTTACTGAGGGGAAATAAAAGAAACACTCTTTCCCTCCCTCCATCAAACACATGCTTCAGTTTATGCTGAAGAGAAAGATGGCTGTAAAAGATGATGTTGTTGTGTTGCCAGGTTTTTTTTTTTTTCTTTCTATTCTTAGACTTGGTACCAGAGGAACCAACAAAAGCAGCAATTGTTTGTGCGGACTTCTATTCACTAGAATTTGCCTCATTCTGATTTTTAACATTGAGGTATGAAACCACCACAGAGGCAGTGGCTTCTAGACACTAGCAACCCAATTGTAAATTAAACTGGGATGAGTGTAGCGAATTTTTCCCTAGAGACTTTTTCTCTTAATACAAAGAGAACATAAATTTAGAGACTTTTCCCCTTAATTCTGAAATTCTCTTTGCAGAAATGGTCTTTCTTTCTCTTTTCCCCTTAGAGGGAAAGAGAAAGAAAGAAAGGGTGGGAGTGAGGGACTGGTCTTTGACATACAGAAAGACTTGATTTTCATCTTTTAATGATTCCATTAGAATCCAAACGTCACATGGACCAACTTTCCCATTTGGAAAAAATGAATTTTTACCATTATTAAGGAGAGTCCAGGTTTGAAAGAAAGCTGGTTAAACTGGTTAACAACCAGTTCCATCCCAGGCAGGAATTATTGACATGACATCTCTGACAGATGGTTTCTCAACTCAGCTTGGACTGTTCAAGGCAGTATTAATTATGTTTTTCATGCAAAGACTAAATGAAGGGAAAGCTATCAACAGCTGAGCTGATAAAACCCACTCTCTGTCAGTGAAGGAAAAGGCTTTTCAAGGCTTTCAGGAGCTAACATATCTTGTGTGTTGCACATTGCTAATGTATTGCTTAATACATTGCTTGTGTATTGCAATGAAACGTTTTATAAGGCACTCTTTTCTTGTCATTAAAAAATCAGTGTTTCATTCTTTTATCATGATACGTATGGTCTTACATCTTTCCAAATGATGCCTTCATTCACTGAGTCTAGCAGCAAGGCTTTGAGAACTTTGAGAGTAATTGACATTACTTCAGAGAAAGAGGAAAAAAGAAACATTGGCTGTAGATAGAGGAGTTGAAGGTTAAATGGTAGGGACCCTGCTTGGGTTGCTGGAGTCTCAATGTGACTGGACCCAGGAGAAGCTTTTGGTTGCTTCTCAGGGCTACCTACAGAATGTCAACTGGGGGACTTTCCTGATAGTTTCCTCTGGCAGGCCTAAACAGCTGCATTAAGAAAGGAATTGAGAGGCCACAGGTGTCACAGAAGCAAGTAGCTAGCCAGGAAGGATGAAAGATGCCAATCGGAAAAAGAGAATTATATATTAAAGGGAAAGCTAGCTCCACTTTTGATGGGATTCCAACAGACATTTAGGTTATATCTGAGATACTTTATTAACGTATTATTAAGATCCATGATGAAAATAAGACTTGTTTCACAGGATCTCAGATTCAGAACTTTAAATATTTGAAAGGTAGTTGTTGTTGGAGAAAAATGGTATTGAGAAGAATATGTAGAAAGTTTACATCATCTCATTTTGATTACCCACTAACTTTTAGATACTAAAGCAAAATTAAATATGCTGTTGTACATTTCTGAGGGAGAACTATTTTAGTCTTAACCTTTTATTAGAAACAATGAATGGACAGGAAGATAAAATAAATAAGAAAATTCCCTGGAGTACATCAGAGCAAGTACTCAGATCCTAAGTACTCAAAAGCAAATATTTAACAAAATTTATCATTGTTCTTACTTGTAATGAGGATATTTTCAACAAACAAAACAGAAACAAAAGAATAATAAAGGCATTAATAGGAGATATAATGAAAAGGATAGTATTCAGTAGCTTTAGAGAGCCCATGGATTATCTTTCTATGTAAAATAATTCAGATTATGAATGCTTTTCTAAGTCTTTATATCATGTAAGATTTGAATTAAAAGAAAATGTTGAGTTCATGAAATGCTGTACACCCTTAGTTTGGTGAGGTATCAAAATGTGTACTTTATTATGTTAACATTTATTCAGCAAATTTTCTGAGGTTTTTGTTTTTTTTTTTTTTGCATGTGTAATGATGTGATTGGACATACTATAAAAGTTTTAATAATGTGCTTTTAAAGTCTCTACAAATGTACAAGTAAACAGTCCACAACTTACTAAAACCTAAAATTATGGTATTTCAGGGGCACCCGGCTGGCTTAGTTGGTAGAGCATGTGACTCTTGATCTGGGGTTGTAAGTTCGAGCCCCACATTGGGTGTAGAGATTAATTTTTAAAAAAATTAAATCTTAGGGAAATAAAAATAAATAAAACCATGGAGTTTCAGAATTTGAGGAGAGAACTAAAGGTCATCTAATTTAACTTCCAGACAGTAGAATAATTCTTTCTAGATCCTCTTTTACAGGTGTCATCCACTCTCTTCTTGATCACATCCAATGAGATTATGATACTTACTCAGCTCTCGCAGGCCAAGAGAGCTGAGTCAGTATCATTTCTTTGTTCTATTGTTTTAGTTGCTAGAAAGTTCTTAACAGTAAGGGATATCTATAATTTTCACACATTTTCCAAGTTTTCACCCATCAAAAGAGGACCAAAGGTTTGAAGAAAGTTTCCAAGTGTGTCTTAATTGTTTTACTCCTGGTGAAATATCCAAGATCTTTCAGCAATAGATAATAAAGTGTACAATTAGAAGATTATTATCTACTTCAATCAGGGCACTTTATTTCTGCAAATGGGAACAACATTAAGCACTATTACCTTCTTTAGCAGCTCTGACCACTTGATTGTTTCTTTTCTTTTTTTTTTTTTTTAATTTTTATTTATTTATGATAGTTACAGAGAGAGAGACAGAGGCAGAGACACAGGCAGAGGGAGAAGCAGGCTCCATGCACCGGGAGCCCGACGTGGGATTCGATCCCGGGTCTCCAGGATCACGCCCTGGGCCAAAGGCAGGCGCCAAACCGCTGCGCCACCCAGGGATCCCTCTTTTCTTTTTTTTTTTAAGGAGATTTATTTATTTGAGAGAGGGAGCAAGCTTGGGGGTAGGGGAGGGGCAGAGGGAGAGGAAGAGAGAGTCCTAAGCAGACTCTGCACTGAGCATGGAGCCAGGCTTGTGATCTCAAGATTCTGAGATCACCACCTGAACTGAAACCAAGAGTCTGACTGATGTTCAACTGACTGTGCACCCCAGGTTCCCCCCCACTTCAATTGTTTCAATTGAACTTTTATTTCTCCAAACACTCCAAGTCTCTTGTAAACTGCTGTTAAGCTCGTGATCACTTTGTGTATATGCACATTCGTATAAAAATAATTGGCATGGATCTGTTCTATTCCCATACTCCATGAATTGGCTTGAAGTGAATGATAGAGAAATGAAGGCAAGTTGAGTGAAGAACAGAGAATCGACCATTGAATTCACTCTTCATTTCCTTCATTCCTCTGATTTTCCTACTCTCATTTTGAGAATGAGCATTTGTCATTCTTTATGTTTTCTCCACAGTTAGGAAAGAATCTAGCACAGAGCCGTACTCAAATTTTGTTGCTGATGATGAACTTATCTGAGCTTTCATGTCAGACAATTCAATAGTGGAAGCAGGAATTAGGAATATGCCACATGGCCACATGGCCACACAGGACATTAATTTATGGAACATACACGAGACTCACCACGTGCCTAGAATTATGTGGAATTTGCTTAGTCTCTCCTCTCCTTCCCTCATCTGTTCAGCAACTTCTTTTGTCAGGTGCAGAACTCTATAAGAGATTTTAGCTACATTATAGATTAAAATTTGTAAGCTATTTATAGAACCTAAATACCCTTTGAAATGTTATTTTGGAAATATGAATTTTAAAAAACCGACGTGCAAATGAACTAGTTTGTGGTATAAGTATTACTACATGTCACTTCCCTAAAGACTGTCTTGCTCAGTTTGCAGCTTACTGATACCTGTCTTGATTTTTGTTGGTTTTTTTTTTTTTTGCTGATGACTTTCTGGATTTTGGCAATTTTTGAATAAAAAAGAAAAACAAAATTCAAAATTAGTTATATTTAGAAAATTGCTGCTAGTGACAGGTGGTAAACATTTATGTTTATTATCTATGTATCTGATCACTTCTTGGTATATTTCCAACTCCAAATATTATTGACAGATTGTATTAGTCAGGATTCTTCAGAGAAACAGAACCAATAGGAGATATATAGGTATAGGTAGACAGATATTGTGATAGATAGATACAGAGATAGATAGAGATATACAAAGAGAGAGGCTTATTATAAGGAATTGGCTCACACAATTATGGAAGCTGACAAGTCCTGAGACCTGTGGGGTGAGTCTACAAGCTGGAGACCCAGCAGGGCCAATGGTGCAAGTTCTAGTCTGAGCCCAAAGACCTAAGAACCATAAGAAACAATAGAGCACCTTCAATTCAAGACTGGCAGTCTCAAGACAGGAAGAGCTGATGCTTCAATTGGAGTCTGAAGGCAAGAAAATACCAATGTCCCAGCTAGAAGGCAATAAGGCAGGAAGAATTTCCTTTTATTCAGAGATGGTCAGTCTTTTTGTTCTATTCAGGACTTCAGCGATTGCATGAGGCCCACCCACATTAGGAAGGACAATCTGTTTTACCTCATCTATTGATTTAAATATTAAACTCGGGGCACTTGGGTGGCTCAGTCACTGAGCATCTGCTCAGATCATGATCCCGGGATCCTGGGATCGAGTTCTGCATCAGGCTCCCTGCAGGGGGGAGCTTCTCCCTCTGCGTATGTCTTTGTCTCTCTGTGAGTCTCTCAGGAATAAAATAAAATCTTTAAATATATATGTTTATATACTATATGTCAGCCAGAAATATCTTCACTGAAATATTCAGAACATTTGATGAAATATTCAGGCATCCTTGGCTCCATCCAGTTAAGACATAAAATTTACCATCATACGGAGCAAAGCATTTGAACCAAAGGATTAAAAATGAGCATAAGGAAAATTGAGGAGGGTTTATTCACTCACCTGTTCAACAAATATTTAAATGTGTATTATGTGTTAAAAGCCAAAGGAGACATAGATAATTCTTCTCCTCATGGAGCAAAGATACAGATTTTAAAACAAAATTTTATGTCAGAGAAAGGTGCTATTGGAGGAGAAATAACAGACCTCCACCTAGACTGAAGAACATGGTGGCAAAATTCTACAAAGAGGGTCCAGGATGCTAAAGGTCCTGGCAAGAGTGAGTATCAGACACTGAGTAACTCAAAGCCCATGGAGTGTAGATTAAGAGAAAGTAGTATAGAAGGGTGAGTGAGCAGGTCCTGCAGCCTTCCTGGCACATTAGAGTAGGAGAACCATTTCCTAAGGGTGTTGACAAGTTACTTAGAGAGTTCAAACAGACAAAGGACGGATCCTCTTTGCATTTTTGAAAGGAAACTGAGAGAGGACAAGATGAGAAATAGAAAAAGCCAGCTACGGGGCTATTATACAAAAAAGTGAGAGGGGCACCTGGGTGGCTCAGTGGTTGAGCATCTGCCTTTGGCTCAGGTTGTGATCCCGGGGTCCCTGGATCAAGTCCCACATCGGGTTCGCTGCAGGGAGCCTGTTTCCCCCTCTGCCTGTGTCTCTGCCTCTCTCTGTATGTTTCTCATGAATGAATGAATGAATGAATGAATCTTTAAAAAAAAGTGAGAGATGGATGCTGGGCTGGGCCAGGATTGATGGTGGAAATGGACTAGCATATTACATCTGAGAGACACGTAAGAGACCCAGCAGACACTGTGTGGTGATTAGATGCAAGGAGAAGGAGAGAAGCAGGAGATGCAGTTGGCTGAGAAGTGACTGTAGACTCAGAGCCTTGAGGACCTCCCAGAGCAAGTGATAAGACGAAGTCTGCAAGAGATGCAGGGATAAATGGTCAGATAAGCAGGTGGTCCAGAGAATGTGGTTTGGCAGACAACAGAAGAGAGAAGGAGGATGTGTTCAGTATCATTAAATTCAACTTGAAATGAAAGCAAATTAAGAACAGAATCAATGACCATTGTATTCCAAGATATTCAGGAAGAGGAAGCGTAGGCAAGGATCTGAGATGTGAAACTGAAATATACTGAGTGTTGCAACTTGGGAAAATGATGATAGTGGCATATGTGACTGGTCTGAAAAATGGCTGTGGGGGCACCTGGGTGGCTCTGTCCACTAAGCCTCTGGCTCCTGGTTTCGGCTCAAGTCATGATCTCCTGGGAGGGGAGGGTGGGGAGATTGAGCCCCATGTGGAGCAGAGTCCACAGAGTCCTCCACAGAGGACTCCCTGCTGAGTGGAAGTCTGTCCCACTCCCCTGTCCTCTGCCCCTTCTCCCCGCCCCCACCCTATCCACATGTCTTTCTCTCTCTCTCAAATAAATAAATCTTTAAAAAAATATAAAAGTAGAGGGAAAGGACTGGCCTGTAGGCAAAGAGAGGTAAAGGGTCAAGGGAGAATTTTTTATCTTCTAAATCGGGAGATTTGTTCATATATAAATGTTGCTGGGAAGGAGCCAGTATAGAGGTTGAAGGTACAAAAGGAAGGAGATATTAGATCTCTGGTTAAAGTAGGTTTAAGAATAATTGATAAGTATGAGTGATGAGAGCTCACTATTTGTTTTCTATGCATGACATGTATCAGTTTAATTCCCACAGCAACCTCCTCATAGGTACTATAATTATCTCCATTTTTACACATGCTGTTATTGGCACATGGGGTAGTTAACCACCTTGCCTAAGGCCATGAGAGGTAGAGCCAGGACTTGGGCCCAGGCAAGTCCTTGGATCCCAAGCTGCATTCTCTGAACACCTACATAGTCAAATGGAGGAAAAACGTAAAGGGGCAGATAGAAAGGGAAGAAGAACCTGGGATTGGCTCTACACTGAATGTCCATGCTGCCCATATACAATCTAATAAACAAGCCAGAGAATGCATCTGAAACCAGTTCTACTCAAAGAGAATTCAGATGCTTATCTGTTGACTAACTTTTGTATTTTGGATTCAATTATAGATTTGTCTATTCAGTAAAGACTTTTTGAGCACCTACTATGTAATAGGCACTGAAAATGCCCTGGGATTACAAAATGAGCAAATCTAGGAATGCCTGGGTGACTCGGTCAGTTAAACATCTCCCTCTGGTTCAGACACGATCTCTGGGTCCTGGGATCGAGCCCTGAGTCCATGGAGTCTGTGTCTCCCTCTCCCTCTGAACCTCCCCCCTTTCTTGTGCTCTTCCTTGCTCTCTCTCAAATGAATGGATAGAAAAAATCTTTTAAAAAATATGAGCAAGTCTAACATGGACCCTACCCTTGATACCCTAACTTATTGTATTACTCAGCTCAGGCCGCAGACTGGTGCTGTGAGCAGCAGAAACTTATTTTCTCTGTTCTGGAGGCTGGAAGTCCAGGATCAAGGTCCAGCAGGATGGTATCTTCCCGGCTTGCTGATGGCTGTCTTCTCACTTGTCCTCATATGGCAGAGAGAGAGCAAGGTCTCTGGTGTCTCTTCCTATAAGGACTAATCCTATCAAGATCAGAGTCTTACCCTTATGATCACATTTAAACATTACCTCCCTAAAGGCCCTGTCTCCAGATATAGTGACATTGGGGGTTAGGGCTTCAACATATTCATTAGGGAGGGGAGGAGGGGAGATAAAATTCAGTTCATAGTATATATTCTTTCTTAATTCCCCCAATGACCCTGTATGGTGGTGGTGGTTGTTATTTTTTTATTATCGTTATTAATTTACAGTTCACAGATGAAGTGATTGAAACCTATCTGCCACACAGCTAGTAAGGGACAGGAATGAGACTCCATTTCAGCATTCTTTTTAGGCAACACATCAGTCTCTTAGAAAGTCCAGGGTGGTATTATTAGTCAAGAGGGAAAGACTCTAAAAAAGAAGGAGCATCCTGTTAGTCTTAACCCTCTATAGTCATATAAACCAATCATCATTGGTTTTTATTCTCTCTAGAGATAAATTCTATTTTGTCCATGCCTAATTTTAACCTTTCTTAGTAATTATTCACAGATTTCTAAGTGAGTCCCTCCCCATTTTTATTTTATTTTTTCTCCAGAGTCTATTTGTTACCCAGAAAATTAGCTCTCTGGAAACATCGGATCACAGACACTATGTCTCCAGGACTTTCTGCAAGCTAACACAGAGGTTTAAAGGGCAACTACACTCAGAGTCAATTAGTCAATTCGCTTCAATTTCATACAATATATCTTGAGATTAGTGTTTAATATAGTTGCCCAGTGTTATATTTCCGATGTATTATAACTTTTACTGGGTAATCACATTTCCATTAAGTTTATAGGGTATTTATTTCCATTTCAGAAGCATGAATTCCTAATATTATTTCTAGATGATCTATAAATAACTGTAGATATGCTTGCCAGTGTGTTGCTTTGCCTTTGATGGTATAAAATGGAAAACATAAATAACAAAGTATTTTGTTTTCTTACCCAAAGGAAAGAATATCTTTTTTAAATCCATGAAACTGTTTATTACTTTGGAAGCTGTATGCAAATCAGACAATTTAGACGCAATATCAGAAGGAAAGGTGGTCTCCTAGGAAACTCTTGGCAGTTTAAATGTTTGGTAAGTTCCTTCTTCAATTAAAGCAGAGTACAGTAAAGGGACATATCCCTTGAGTCACCCGATGTATTAGAAGTCATCAGCCTTCCCAAAACACTAGAGGTAGTCTGAGTGAAAACTTGTTGTTGGAGCAACTGGGTGAAATCCTGGAGCATAAATAAATTCCAGATTTTAACTTCACCACACAAATCACATTTTGGGGGATAATATGTTTAATTTCATGGTAAGAAATTCTGTCGAGGGTCAACTTGCTGTCCCCAAATAGTTGAAGTATGTCAATGGAAACTTCTCAAAAATGGTAAAGGTCAGTGAATGGCCTTTCTACAAAAATACTTTTCCAATACTAGACTTTCTTGAATAGGCTCATTCACTAAATCAGATAAATGTTAATAAATAATTTGATAGTCAACTTTACACCAGGATGAACCAATAGAACACTTGTTTTGTTTTGTGCTTTGGCCTTTTATAAAACACAGTTGGGAAAGGGTTGCCCTAAATGGATCAACTAACATTCAGCCTATGCCATGACTCACTCTGATCTTCTTACTGTTGGTAACTCTACAACAAAAGCACTCCTTTTGCCCAGGATTTAAATGTATTAAAAAAGTTTCTCAAAATTTAAGAGTAGTTGAGATTCCTCCTTTTTACATACCTTACATGCAGCCAGGAACCCAGAATCTCCTCTGATATATCATTTACGTTAATTTCTTTCCATTCCCTCGGCCTCCAGAGCAAACAGAAATCAACTACAATCTCATACATTACCTCCCTCACCCAAATTTCTGTACAGTTCAATGTTTAAACTAATCTTAGAGGACAGTATCAGGAGCTACATCTTCTACTGTATACCTAATACCTGTAGTTGACTTTTAGCAAAGCAACTTCATCCATCATATTAAACAGTTTATTTTTTATGTTATTGCTTTATATTAATATATAGATGCATTTCAGTTTTATCTTCATGTAGAGCCATGAATATAAGGTTTCATCCCCATTTCTGTTTATTCATTATTTAATATCCCTGATAATTTTTTCTCCCTCAAGGACATTTCTGTAAGTTTCTTTCATGTAAGTGCCAGAAACATACTTTCTGCAATTTCCAGTTTTTATATACTGTTTTGTAGAAGAGCTTGGTACTTCAAATTGTGGCATTTTTTAAGGTTTTTATTTATTTATTCATAAGAAACATACAGAGAGAGAGACAGAGACATAGGCAAAGGGAGAAATAGGCTCCCTGCAGGGAGCTTGATGTGGGACTCCATCCCTGGACCCTGGGATCACAACCTGAGCCAAAGGCAGATATATGCTCAAACACTGAGCCATCCAGGTGCCCCAAAATAACAGAATTTAAAGACTGGTGCTGGCAAGTTCCAGGACTTGGGGTCAGCAAATAAGCAGAAGCCACACTTCCAAGCAAGGTACACTGTCTGCTTCTCATCCTCTGTTACCATCCCTCAGGCTGCCACAGGCCAAGTTTTGGAGTGTACATTTTTAGTAGAAGTAAGACAGCCCTCTTAATTGCAGCTTGCAAGAAAGCACTAGGACCAGAACTATGTTAAGGACACTTTCCCAGGAGGGCACAGATGTTCTGGGTGAAGCTCAGGTCTAATAGTTATGAATCCTTCAGTGGATCCATATTTTTTTATTCCAGAAAGTGTGTGTATGATCTGACTCTGAGCCTATGTACAGACGTACATGGGAGATCTAACAAGGGAAAGTCCTGTTACCTGACCTATTTCCACATTGTCTAAACCAAAAGTGAAAAATCTATTTAGCCATGGGCTATAGAAATACAAATAAGAAAGAAAGATTTACAAGTAGAATATCTCTGACTTGATTTATGATTGTATAAAACAGTATGTTTTTCTACTTGTTTTTCTTGTTATCTGAGAGTTGAAAGCTATCCACTTTAAAACAAATACAGCATCATAGAAACATAACTTATTACATTACATAATAAATGACAAATGTAAACATAATACTTATAAATATATATTAATAACTTTCTTGTATTAGTCTGGGGCTTCTTTTGATTACCTTGCATAGTATATTAAGTGATTCATACAGTTGAACTCTTTTACATGTTTTAGAAGACGAGCATATCTTAAAGTAATATGCTTAACGTTTTCAAACAGAAATTTGCAAGTCTTTCATCTTTTAAAGTGCCCTTGCTTTCTTTTTTGAATGTATTTATCATTCAGTGGCCCATAAGAAATGGTTACATTAGCACATTATAGTAGCATGTTGTTATAAATTTGTTGAGTATGGATATGGTTTAACTTAAGGAATATTAATTTGGAATAAAAATGATTTATGTATTTTTATCATTCAAATATTAATGTAGTCTAAGAGCAAGATACTTTAATACGCAGAGTTACTATTGAAAGATATGCATTTAGTGTCAGCATACCTATTCAGTCCCTGTTTTTGTGGATTGTTCCCTTGAACTTCCTCTATTACAGAATTCCCCTTAGTACTTCTTGCACAGCTGGCTTCGTGGTCACATATTCTTTCAGTTTCTGCCTATCTTGGAAGCTCTTTATCTCTCCTTCTATTCTGAATGAGAGCCTTGCTGGATACAGTATTCTTGGCTGCATGTTCTTCTCATTTAGGACCCTGAATATATCCTGCAAGCCCTTTCTGGCCTGCCAGGACCCTTGGAGGGGTCTACTGTTATGCTAATACTTCTCCCCATAAAATTTAGAGATTACTTTTCTCTTACTGCTTTAAGGAAATTCTCTTTATCTATTAAATTTACAAGTTTCACTATTAAATGTCCAGGTTGTAGAGTGGTTTTTATTGATATTGGGGTTGGATCTATCTATTTCCTGGATCTGAATGCATGTTTCCCTACCCAATTTAGGGAAGTTTTCAGCTATGATTTGTTCAAATACATATTCTGGACCTCTGTCCCTTTTGGTACCCTCGGTAACACCAGATAAACGTAGATTTTTCTTTCTGAGGCTGTTATTTTTTCCCTTACCCTATCCTCATGACCTTTTAGTCGTTTTCTCTTTTTTCCCAGTTACCCTCCTTGCCGTCAACTTGTGCTCTATGTCACTCACTGTTCTTGTACCTCGTTAACCCTCATCGTTAGGACCTCTAGTTTGGATTGCGTCTCATTTAATTGATTTTTAATTTTGGCCTGATTAGATCTAAGTTTGTTGTGCCCAAGATCGCGAATCCGAGAAACCACCGAGGAGCCAACACTGATGCAAACACATGAGGGTTTATTTACAAGCTCGAGCTTGGGTCCAGGAATACCCGACACAGCAGAGCAGGGACTTGGACCCTGAGGTGGGTTTCAGATTAGTTTTTATAGGCTGGTCTAGGGGATCTTCAGAAGGGCTAGAGGAATTTCTCAAGTTCTGTTTACATTTTGATATGGGACTTTCAAGGGCATTGAGCTCTGTTCTTACTCTAATAGGGGCTTCCTGCCCTTGTCTTGGGCTCTGTTCTCTTTCTAATAGGGGCTTTCTAGGACGTTAAACTGTAAGCTGTTTTCTTCCTGTAACTGAAGTAAGGTAAAGTTCAGCTCTTATTCACAGGGGCCTGGGATGGCTGCACTTGTGATAACGCTGAACTCAAAGTGGAATGGCCTTAATTTTCTCAGCCTCCACATTTCCCCCTCTCAGAGGAGCCTAAGGAAGGACCCAATCATGGGTCCAGGTTGCTCTCAGAGTGAGCCAGGGGGAATGATTAAACCAGGATTCTAACCAACCTTGTTGCTATTCTCGCTCCCATTTACATTCCAGGGAAGAAGCAACATCTTACGTTTAAGGCAGCACATAACCATCCCCACTCCACCCTTTGTTGTAAGACTAAGTCTAATCCCCTTCTATTTTGAAAGACAACCTCAGACTAGGGAGTCTTGGAGGTGGGAAATAAGTGAGAATGGCACAGTCTTAGCTTTAGGGGATTGTCCTTGTCCGGTTGGCTTTTCCATTCTGGAACAAAGTCCTTGAGAACGGCGTGTGGGTCAGCTGGCCGGATGTGGGTGTAGTGGACCCAGGGAGTAATCCCGTCGACCTTGAGAGCGGTGAGAGTGGTCAGGATCACGATGTAAGGTCCCTTCCAGCGAGGTTGAAGTGTCCGGTGTTGGTATCTCTGCACGTACACCCAGTCACCTGGCCGATATCTGGGGGTGGCCCAGTCTCATAGAGGGCCCTCAGCTTAGGCCACACCTGCTCATGGGTTCATTGTAACACTTGGAAGTAGAAAAGAAGTTGGTGGTCATCAAATTCAGCAAGCCCCTCAGGTTTTAAATTGGGGATAACGGGTGGAGGAAGACTGAATATGATCTCGTAGGGAGTCAGTCCCATCTTATATGGGGAGTTCCTCACCCTATATAGGGCAAAGGGGAGGAGAGTCAACCAGTCCCCACCAGTCTCCAGGGCTAATTTAGTTAAGGTCTCCTTTAATGTTCTGTTCAACCTCTCTACCTGTCCTGAGCTCTGGGACCTATATGCAGAATGTCATTTCCAATCTGCCCCAAGTACTAGGGCCACTCCCCGTGTTACCTTAGAGATGAATCCTGGGCCATTGTCTGACCAAATCTTAACAGGAAAACCATACCTCGGTAAGATGTCTTCCAGCAGTTTCTTGGTCACGGTCTGTGCCGTTTCAGGTTTGGTGTGAAATGCCTCTGTGCATCCTGAAAAAGTATCTACAAACACTAATAAATACCTGTATCCGTATTTTCCACGTTTTTACCTCAGTGAAGTCCACTTCCCAGTAGGCTCCTGGGCGGTCCCCCAGAGCCAGGTGCCTGGGTTAGATCCATGGGCGTGGTGGCATTAGTTAACTGGCATGAGTGGCAGCTTGCCACGATCTGCTCGATCTTTGCTCGAGAGTCTTTAATAGTGATCTTTGCATGTCGTATGAGGTCTTCCATCTTCCTTGTTCCCGTTGTGAGTACTCCGATGCGTTTTGGATAGGACTCGCCGTCCAGTTCCTCTGGCAAGATGATGCTGGAGTCTGTGGCCCTCCACCAGCCACACAATCACTGGGTCATAGGCAAGTGTTTGATCCAGTGTAAGTCAGCATCACTATAGTTGGGGGTGTCCGGCAGGTTCCGTTCCCCCGGATCAGGGTAGCGTGGTTGCTAAGACCTGGGTCACCAAAAGGGACACCTTCTTTGCTTTTAAATCGGCTAGCCGGTTTCCCCTGGCTACTGGTGTGTCTGCCTTTTGGTGCCCCGGACAGTGGATGATGGCCAGGGCCTTGGGCAGCCAGAGGGTCCTCAGGAGTTCAAGAATCTCCGTTTTGTTTTTAACAGTCTTTGTCTCTGCTGTCAGAAGCTCTCTCTCTCTCTGTAAAGGGCTCTGTGAATGTGAGCGGTGGCAAAGGCGTACCTGCTGTCGGTGTAGATGTTTATTCGTTTACCTTCCCCCATGGTCAGTGCCTTGGCCAGTGGGATCAGTTCTGCCCATTGAGCCAACATTCAGGCTGTCAATGGCTCCGCCCAGACGGTCTCTGTCTCCGTGGTTATGGTATGGCTGCCCCGCAATTCGGACTCCTTCTCGGACAAAACTGCTGCCGTCCGTGGTACCAGGTGGCATCGGCGTTCGGCAGTGGCTGGTCCTGGAGATCAGCTGTGATTATCGTGCACCTGTACCCAAATTTCTTGACAGTCATGCAGAGGGGGGTCCCAGTCTGGGTTAGGGAGTCGAGAGGCATGGGGTATTGGTGGACCCTGGACAGGTCTGCCCCCGGCTTTAGTTCTATGGATATGGCCGGTGGGTGCCGGCCTCGGTTTCTGCCCATGCTGGGGGGGAACTTTCCTGGAAGCCACGGTCAATGTCAGTCATGGGTTGAGGGCATTTAGTGGGGACGATAGAGACGATATTCGTCTTCTAAAACTCAGGACAAGCACCTGAATAGGGTGCCCCTTCTTGTTAGGGACTTTGCCCCTCGGGGTGAAAGCAAATTTGTGCCCCCATCTTGGTGAGCAAATCCCAACTTAACAACGGGTAGGGACACTCAGGGATGACCATGAAGAGTGGGATACCCGGCCCGTGCGAAATCCACAGTTCTTCGGGTAGTCCATGAGTATTGTTTGGTGCACAACACACCCGGTGTTGTTTTGGGGGACCGGCAGGTCCCCAAAACATGGTGTTTTTTTGTTTTTTGGTTTTTTGGTTTTTTTGTTTTGTGTTTGTTTTGTTTTTTTTTGTTTTTTTTTTTTTGCAGCTTCAGGTTGTTTTGGCCAAACTTTTATTTTAGTATTTTGTAGTGCTTAACACACACTTAAAATGGTCTTATTGGGGGAGGGGATAGGGGAGGTTCTTGTAGATCCTCCCACGGAAATGTCAGAAAGGCAAAATAGTGGCCAGCATTATCCATTTGCTTTTTTGGGTTTACTGGGTGAATAGCACTTTCCTTACATAAGCATCTGATCTCAGGTTTTTTCATTACTGAGAACAATTGAGATTTCAGTTTGAAGACCACTTTGAATCCTAAGCGTGCATACCCCGACCACCCTCTAATAGCTAGCTTGTTTGTCTAAGCAGAAGGATTCACCTCTCCATTTTAGAAGGCTTCGATGTTTGTTGGAAGGTCTTAGAATTGCTTGCCTCATTTACTGGGAAAAATCAGATATAGGAAGTGGCCCTTTAGGGACACTTTTTAACTTGAAAAATTTACAACACTAGTACACAAGTTAGTCTTAACACATTTAACATTTGCTTATTGAAAGCCATGTCATAAAGTCAAATAAGATTAAACAGGTTTTACTTTTTTCCCTCACAAGAACATAAAAATTATGGAAGGGGAACTTAACAGGAAATTTTAAAAAGGTAACACAATTTTTCCTTTTAGTAGTCCTTGGGTAGTTATGACAGAAAAGGTTCCACTTTTTTGTTTGTTTTCTTTGAACGGGGATTTTGGTCCAAAATCCCACTTCACCCATGAAGTTTTGTTTGCCAATTTCCCTTGGGGTTGTAATAAAGCCGAATGTTGTGCCCCAGTGTCCACTAGGAATTCAACTAGTTGCCCCTCCACTTTAAGAGTTATCCTGGGCTCGGGGAGGGGTGCCAAACCCCAACTCCCCTAATCGGCCAGGTCCTCCATTTTCAAGACCTTGGCAGGGGCCTTAGATCTTTTGTTAGGGCAGCTTTTCACCCAGTGGCCCTCTTCTTTGCAATAAGCACATTGGTTTTTGTTCAGCTTAGGGCGCTCCCGATGGGGACCAGGGCCATCCTCCTTACCTGTCCCTGAAGCCAGCTTCTTGAGGTGCCTTCGTCTTTCCTCTGGGTCATCCATGGGTTGTGGCCAGCAGGATCTTGGTCAGGTTTCGGGTCTGCCAGTCACTTAGTTTAGTTTGTTGTTCTTCCGGACTTTCTCTATTATTATAGACTCATTCTGCTACTATCACTAAGTCCTGCAAGCTCTTCTCTCCCAGTCTCTCTACACTTTGCAATTTCTTTTTAATGTCCGGAGTGGCCTGGTTAACAAAAGCCATGATAATTGCGGCCTTTGTTTCCAGGGCTTCTGGGTTCATAGGGGTGTACTGCCTAAAAGCCTCTATGACTCCTCTAAGAAGGCTGCTGGACTCTCATCCTTACCCTGTCTTACATCATAGACCTTGGCCAGATTGGTAGGCTTGCCTGCAGCAGCCTTGAGACCTGCCATTAGAGTCTGGTGGTAGACCCGGAGTCTCTCCTTACCTTCAGCTGAGTTGTAGTCCCAGGTGGGCGGGATAAAGGGATGCTGAGGGCATCCCCGCCCCTCCTGGGATCCGCCAACTCCTGGGAAGATTGGTGAAACCCCTGCTTCCCCAGGACGGGGCTTTCCTGTCCTGGGGACACTCGCCCTGGCCTTAGCCCAGGTCTTCATGGGGCCCCTCCCACTTGGATGCCTTTTGTTTCTTTCTTTCTTCCCTGCCCCCTCTTCCTACCGAGATAGAAGCGTGAACTCTTCTCACTGTAGCATTCCAGCTGTTCTCTCTTTAAATCTCAGGCTGAATTTGTAGGTTTTCAGGATGATTTGAAAGTTATTTAGGTAATTTGGTGGGGACAGGGGACTTGGGGACCCTAGTCTTCCACCATTTTGCCCCCTCCTACTCTGTTTTTTGTTTAAAATTGTTTCTAGGGCTAGCATCCAAGATCTAAAAAACTTATTAAACTCAGCAGCAAAGAAACAAACAATGCAAACAGGAAATGGCCAAAAGGCATGAACAGAAATCTCACAGAGGAAGACATAGACATGGCCAACAAGCACATGAGAAAATGCTCCGCATCCCTGGCCATGAGGGAAATACAAATCAAAATCACAATGAGATACCACCTCACACGTGTGAGAATGGGGAAAATTAACAAGGCAGGAAGCCACAAATGTTGGAGAGGATGGGAGAAAGGGGAACCCTCTTGCACTGTTGGTGGGAATGTGAACTGGTGCAGCCACTCTGGAAATCTGTGTGGAGGTTCCTCAAAGAATTAAAAATAGATCTGCCCTACGACCCAGCAATTGCACTGCCTGGGATTTACCCCCAAAATACAGATGCAATGAAATGCCAGGACACATGCACCCCAATGTTTATAGCAGCAATGTCCACAGTAGCTAAGGTGTGGAAGGAGCCTTGGTGTCCATCGAGAGATGAATGAAGAAGATATGGTTTATGTATACAATGGAATACTACTCAGTCATTAGAAATGACAAATGCCGGGATCCCTGGGTGGCGCAGCAGTTTGGCGCCTGCCTTGGCCCAGGGCGCGATCCTGGAGACCTGGGATCGAATCCCACATCAGGCTCCCGGTGCATGGAGCCTGCTTCTCCCTCTGCCTATGTCTCTGCCTCTCTCTCTCTCTCTCTCTCTCTCTGTGACTATCATAAATAAATTAAAAAAAAATGACAAATGCCTACCATTTCCTTTGATGTGGATGGAACTGGAGGGTGTTATTCCGAGTGAATAAGGCAGTCAGAGAACGACCTACGTTATATGGTCTCCTCCATTTGAGGTATAGAAAAAATAGTGAAAGGGAATAAAGGGGAAAGGAGAAAAAATGAGTGGGAAATATCAGAAACTGAGACAGAACATGAGAGACTCCTAACTCTGGGAAACGAACTAGGGGTGGGCAATGGGAGGTGAGTGGGGGGTGGTAACTGGGGGACGGGCACTTGGGGGGCATTTGATGGGATGAGCACTGGGTGTTATTCTATGTTGGCAAATTGAATACCAGTAGAAAATAAATTTTAAAATTCCCAGCAGTGCAATTGCTGGGTCACGGGGCAGTTCCATTTTAACATTCTTTGATAAACCTCCACACAGTTTTCCAGAGTGGCTGCACTAGTTCACATTCCGTCCAACAGTGCAAGAGGGTTCCCCTTTCTCCACATCCTCTGCAACATTTGTTTCCTGTCTTGTTAATTTTCACCTTTCTCACTGGGGTGAAGATGTATGTCATTGTGGTTTTGATGTGTAAATCCCTGCACATAGCAAGCATATAACGTATCACCCAGAGCTCATCCGGTCAAGTGCCCCCCTCAGCGCCGGTCATCCAGTCACTGCAACCCCCAAAGTACCTCCCATTCCACTACACCTTGATCCTTTCCCAAAGTTAGGCGTCTTTCATAGTCTGTCATCGTCAACTGATATTTCCACTCATTTTCTCTCCTTTTTCCTTATTCCTGTTCACTATTTTTTATATTCTCTAAATGAATGAGACCATGTAATGATTGCCGTTCTCCGATTGACTTATTTCCCTCAGCATAATACCCTCCAGTTCAATCCACATAGAAGGAAATGGACGGTATTTGTCATTTCTCTTCTTTCTTTTTTCTTTTTTAACTTAACAAATATATTCAGAACATTTCTTCTTAAAACAGCAGAAGACAGTCTTTTGAGTGCATATCGAACATTCTCCAGAATAGACCACATACCCCGTCAAAAATCAGCCCTTAACAAGTACAAAAAGATTAAGATTATACCATGCATATTTTCCAACGACAATGGTATGAAACTTAAGGTCATCCACAAAAAAAAAAAAAAAAAAAAAATTGGAAATACTACAAATACATGGGGTTAAAGAATCCTCCTGCTAATAATGCATGGGTTAACCAGGAAATTAAAGTATTAACTTAAAAATACATGGAAGGAAATGAAAATGAAAACATGAAGGTAATATTAAAAGATGTCTTAAGTGATCCTCTGATTTTCACACATGCTCTTCTTAACCTCCATTGTGGAGCTCATCCAATTTCTCCCAGGTATTTGGGATTAATCCCCCAGCCAGCATAGTAACTTCCTTCCTTGCCTGTTGATTCAGAGGCATGAAGAGCTCAAAGTGGCCAGGCAGCAGTTTCAATTTCCAGATCAGTGGGATTGTTTTTGTGTCTCTCTTTGTAACTGAGACCTCTAGGCCAGCAGAATATAAAATCGTGGGAACAGAGAGTCAACATTTTGCAAATAGATCATGAAGCGTTGTAGTGAGTAGTACCACTCCCAGTTCCAGGCCTTGACTTCTGCAGCTGTGAATGCGCACTATGGGAGAAACAGCATCATATATTAGGAGCAGATTTGGAACATATATAGCCCTATGGAGAACCTTCTCATAGCCTGCAAGGAATTGCCACATAGCTGGCACTACAGCTGAATCTTCTTTTTTAAAATTTTTTAAATTTACTTTTATTGGTGTTCAATTTGCCAACATATAGAATAACATCCAGTGGTCATCCCATCATGTGTCCCCTAAGTGCCTGTCTCCCTGTTCCCCCCCCCACCCCCACCTCCCTTTTTACCACCCCTAGTTCATTTCCCAGAGTTAGGAGTCTCTCATGTTCTGACTCCCTTTCTGGTATTTCCCACTCATAATTTCTATGTTCCCCTTTATGCCCTTTCATTATGTTTTATATTCCTAAAATGAAGGAGACCATATAATGTTTGTCCTTCTCTGATTGACTTATTTCACTCAACATAACACCCTCCAGTTCCATCCATGTCAAAACCAAAGGTGGGGGCAGGCCCGGTGGCGCATGGGTTTAGCGCCGCCTGCAGCCCATGGCGTGATCTTGAAGACCCGGGATCGAGTCCAATTTTGGGCTCCCTGCATGGAACCTGCTTCTCCTTCTGCCTGTGTCTCTGCTTCTCTCTCTTGCTCTGTATCTCTCATGAGTAAATAAAATAAAATCTTAAAAAAAAAGGAAACCAAAGTTGGGTATTTGTCGTTTCTAAAGGCAGAGTAATATTCCATTGTATACCTAGACCACAGCTTCTTTATCCATTCATCTTTCGATGGACACAGAGGCTCCTTCCACAGTTTGGCTATTGTGGACATTGCTGCTATAAACATTGGAGGGCAGGTGTTCAGGTGTTTCTCTGCATCTGTATCTTTGGTGTAAATCCCCAGAAGTTCAATTGTTTGTTCATAGGGCAGTTCTATTTTTAACTTTCTTTGACAATCCTCCACAAAGTTTTCCAGAGTGGCTGCACCAGTTCACATTTCCTCCAACAGTGCAAGAGGGTTCACCTTTCTCCACATCCTCTCCAACATTTGTTTTTTCCTGTCTTATATTTTTCACCATTTTCCCTGGGGTGAGGTGGTATTTCATGGTGGTTTTGATGTGTATATCCCTGATGGCAAGTGAAGCAGAGCATTTTATCATGTGCTTGTTGGGCATGTCTATGTCTCCCTCTGTGAAATTTCTGTTCTGTCTTTTGACCATTTCATGATTGGACTGTTTTTTCTTTGCTCTAGAGTTTAATAAGTTCTTTAGAGATCTTGGATACTAGCCCTTTATTTGATACGTTATTTGCAAATATATTCTCCCATTCTGTAGTTTGTATTTTAGTTTTGTTGACAGTTTCTTTTGATGTGCAGGAGCTTTTTATCTTGAACTATTGGGAATTAGTTCCTTTTTTCTTTTGTTACCCTTGCCTTTCCAGATGTATCTTGCAAGAAGCTGCTGTGGCCAAGGTCAAAAATGGTTTTCCTATCTTCTCCTCTAGGATTGTGATGGATTCTAGTCTCACATTTAGATCTTTCATCCATTTTGAGTTTATCTTTGGGCATGGTGTAAGACAATGGTCTAGTTTCTCCTTCTTCTGCATTTTTGTGCAATTTTCCCATCACCACTTTTGAACACACTGTCTTTTTTCCAGTGGATAGTCTTTACTGCTTTGTCAAATATCAGTTGACCATAGAGTTGAGGGTCCATTTCTGGATTCTTTATTCTGCTCCATTGATCTATGTGTCTACTTTTGTGCCGGTACCACACTGTCTTGATGACGACCGCTTTGTAGTAAAAGGTGACATCTGGTATTGTGATGCCCCCGGCTCTGTTTTTCATTTTTAATATTCCCTTGATATTCGGGAATGTTTTGTGATTCCACACAAATTGTAAGTGAATTGTGCCAACTCTCTGAAGAAAGTCCAAGGTATTTTGATAGGGATTGCATTAAATGTGTAAATTGCCTGGGTAGCATTGACATTTTCACAATATTAATTCTTCCAATCCATGAGCATGGAATATTTTTCCATCTCTTGGGGTCTTCCTCAGTTTCTTTCAGAAGTGTCCTGTAGTTTTTAAGGTATAGATCCTTTACCTCTTGGTTAGGTTTATTCCTCTATCTCATGCTTCTGGGTGCAACTGTAAATGGGATTGACTCCTTAATTTATTTTTCTTCAGTCTCACTGTTAGTGTATAGAAATGCCACTGACTTCTGGGAATTGATTTTTTTTATCCTGCCACACTGCCAAATGGCTGTATGAGTTCTTACAATCTTGGGGTGGAGTCTCCTGGGTTTTCTAGGTACAGTATGATGTCATCTACCAAGAGGGAGAGTTTGACTTGTTTTTTGTCAATTTGAATGCCCTTCATTTCTTTTTGTTGCCTGATTGCTCAGGCTAGGACTTCTAGTACTCTTGCATAACATGGTGAGACTGGTCATCCATGTCTTGTTCCTAATCCTAGGGGAAAGGCTCTCAGTGTTTCCCCATTGAGAATATTGCCTGTGGGCTTTTCATAGATGGCTTTTAAGATGTTGAGGAATGTTTCCCTCTATCCCTACACTCTCAAGAGTTTTGGTCAGCAATGGATGCTGTATCTTGTCAAATGCGTTCTCTGCATCTATTGAGACGGTCCGATGGTTCTCATTTTTTTCTCTTGCTGATACAATCAATTAAATTGTTTGTTTTATGAGTGTTGAACCAGCCTTGAATCCCGGGGATAAATCCCACTTGGTCATGGTGAGTAATCTTCTTAATGTATCGTTTGATCCTCCTGGCTAGTATCTTGTTGAGAATTTTTGCATCCGTGTTCATCATGAATATTGGTCTGTAATTCTCCATTTTGGTGGGGTCTCGTCTGGTTTTGAAATTAAAGTGATGTTGACCTCATAGAACGAGTTTGGAAGTGCTCCATCTCTTATTATCTTTCTGGACATCTTTAGGAGAATCAGTATGGTTTCTTCTTGAAACGTTTGATAGAATGTCCCTGGGAAGCCCTCTGGCCCTGGGTTTTTGTGCCTTCCAAGGTTTTGAGGACTGCTTCAATTTCCT
>NW_023330991.1:0-45646 GCF_011100685.1 Canis lupus familiaris
TCACTAGGGCACGGTGAGACCCAGAGGGGACCAGAGTCACCTGGTCCAAGTGAGGTCCAGGGGTGGAACACAGTCACCGGGTCCCAATTTTGCCAGTTGAGGACCATGGTTGACAAGGCCAGGTGAGGCCCAGATTGGGGATCTTCAATCTGGATCAGAGTCACCAGTTCCAGTTGAGGTTAAGAAGAAGTCCACAGCAATCAGTTCCAGATTGACGCCTAGGTCGGGTGACCGGAGTCATCAGGACCAGTTGAGGCCAAAGTGTGGAGCAAAGTTCTCATGTCCAGGTGAGGCCCAGGTGGGGAACAGACTAATCATGTCCCATTGATGCCAGGTGGGAAAAGAGTCACAAGGTCCAGACGAGGCCTAAGTGAGGAGTAGATTCACCAGGTCGTGTTGAGGCCCAGTGAGGACCAGTGTCCCAGCTCCGGGTGAGTCCCAGAGGGGGACCAGCGTCACCCGGTTCTGGTGATATCCAGGTGGGGACCAGAGTCACCACGTCAGGGTGAGGACCATAATGGGACGAGAATCACTAGGTCCAGGTTAGGCCCCGATGTGGAACTGAGAAACCAGGTCCCATGATGCCCATATGAGAGACCTGAGTCACCAGGTCCAGAGGTCCTTGTGGGAACCAGTCACTTCGTCCAGGTGAGGCCCAGGTGGGACCACAGTCACCAGGTCAAGGTTTGGCCCAGGTATTTAAGAGAGTATCCAGGTCCCAATGATGCCAGGTAAGGACCAGAGTCAACAGGTCCAGGAGAGGCCCAATATAGATCACAGTCATTGTGTTCCAGGTGAGGAAAGATGGAGACCACAGGAACCAGGTCCAGGAGAGCCCCATGTGGGAACCAGAGCCACCAGATCCATTGAGGTCCAGGTGGGACCACAGTCACAAGGTCCAGGTGAGGCGCAGGTGGCAAGAGGATTCACCAAGTACACGTGGGTCCAGGTGACGACCAGTCAGCAGATCCAGGTGCGGACCAGCTAAGGACCAGATTCACCAGGCCCAAGTGAAGCCCAAGGGGTGACCAGAGTCACCTGGTAAGGGTAAGGACCAGAGCGGGAACCAGAGTAACCAGTTTAGTTTGGGGCCCGGATTGGGACCAGAGGTCCCTGGTCAAAGTGAGGCCCAGATGTGGAATAGAGTTTCCAGGTCGCAGTGATGCCTGGGTGAGGACCAGAGTCACTAGGGCCATGCAGGCCCAGATGGGGAAGAGAATCACTAGGTCCTGGTGAGGCAGAGAATAAGACCACAGTCAGCAATAACAGGTGAGCCCATTGTGGGTACCAGAGCCACTCTATCCAGGTGAGTCCCAGGTCCATGTGAGGCCCACGTGAGGAGCAGATTCATCAGGTCGAATTGAGGCATAGCTGGGACAAGAGTCACCAGGTCTGGGTGCGGCCTAGATGGGGCAAGATTCAGCAGTTCTGAGTTAGGTCAAAGTGGGGAAGAGAGACACCAGGTCCAGGTGAGGCCAAACGGAGGACCAGAGTCACCAGATCCAGGTGAGGTCCATGTTGGAAAGAGAGTCACCAGGTCCAAGAGAGGTCCAGGTGGGGACCAGAGTCACCAGATCCAGGTGAAGGGCCTGAGTTACCAGGTACAAGTGAGGCCCCGGTGGGGATCAGAGGCAACAGGTCCATGTGAGGCCAGCTTGTGGACTATGGTCAACAGGTCTACTTGAGGCCCTGGTGTGGAACACCGTAAACAGGTCCAGGTGAGTCCCTGGTTGTGACAAGTGTCACCACGTCCAGATGAGGCCCAGTTGGGGACCAGGTTCACCAGGTCCAGGGGAGGCCCTTGAAAGAACCAGAGTGAACAGTTCGAGGTCAGGCACAGGTTTCAACCAGGGTCAGCAGTTCCAAGTCAGGCCAAAGGGGGTTCACAGCCACTAGGGCACGGTGAGACCCAGAGGGGGACCAGAGTCGCCTGGTACAGTTGAGGTCCAGGTGTGGAACACAGTCACCAGGTCTCAATTTTGCCCAGTTGAGTACCATGGTCAACAGGGCCAGGTGAGACAGATGGGGATCGGGTCCCCAAATCCAGGTGAAGCCAAGGTGGGGACCACAGTCACCAGATCCAGGGTAGTCTCAGGTGCAGACCAGAATCACCAGGTCAGGTGAGGTGCAGGTGGCAACCACACTCACCAGGTCCCGGTGAGGCCCTGGTGGGACCACTGTCACAAGGTACATGAGAAGCTAGAACACTGCAGCCACCAGGTCCACATGATGTCCATGGGGACGAGAATCACCAGTTATAGGTGAGGACCATGTGGGGATCCGACTCACATGTCCAGGTGAGATCCAGGTGGGAACCAGTGTCACCATGTCCAGGAGTGGCCCAGGTGAAGACCAGAGTTGATAGGTCCGGCTGGGTCACTGTTAGTGTACAATATAACCATATCCTGATGCTACCCAGGTGGGTACCAGAGACACCAGGACCTGGTGAGCCCAGGTGGGACCAGAGACTTGGGTCCAGGTGAGGTCCCGATGGGAACCACAGTCACCAGGTCAGGTGAGGCCATGCTTAGGATCAGAGTCACCAGTTACAGGTGTGGTCCAGGTGGAGCCAGAGTCACTTGGTACAGAAGAGGCCAAAGTCCGGACCAGAGTTACCAGGATCAGGTAAGTTCGAGTGTGGAATAGAGTACCCATGTCCCGATGATGCCCAGGTAGAACCAGAGTCATCAGGTCGACATGGGCACAGGTGGGGAGCATGATCACTAGGTTCCAGTGAGGCCCAGGTGAGGACCAGGGTCACCAGATCTGGTTGAGGCCTAGAGGGATACCAGAATCACCTGGTCCAGGTGACATCCAGATGGGGACCAGAGTCACCATGTCAGGGTGAGGCCCAGAAAGGTTCCAGAGTCATCATGTCCAGGTGAGGCTCAGGTGTGGAAAACATTCACCAGGTACCAATGATGCCCAGGTGAGGACCTGAGTCACCAGGTCTGGGTGACACACAGATAGGATCAGAGTCACCAGTTCCAAGTGAGGCCAAGAAAGGGTCCACAGCAATCAGGTCCAGGTGGGGAACAAAGCCCCGAGGACTGGGTGAGGCCCAGATGGGGACCAGATTCACCAGGTCCGGGTGACTCCCAGGTGGTGAACAGAGTTACGAGTTCCGGGTGAGGACCAGGGAAGGACCAGATTCACCAGGTCCAAGTGAGGCCCACGTGGAGACCTGTGTCACCAGGCATGTGTGAGGCCCAAGTGACAACCCCTCTCACCAGGTCCAGGTGAGGCCAACCTGCAGGCCATGCAGAGAACCAGGTCCTGATGATGCCGAGGTAGGGACTAGAGTTCTCAGGTCCAGGTGAGTCAACCTGCAGGCCTTGCATGAACATGTCCCGATGATGCCCAGGTAGGAACCAGAGTTACCAGGTTCAGGTGAGCCCAACCTGCAGGCCATGCAAGGGAACCATGTCCGATGATGCCCAGGTAGGGATCAGAGTCACCAGGTCCAATGAGGCCCAGATGGAGCATATTCACTAGGTGCAGGTGAGGCCCAGTTGAGGATCACAGTCACCAGATATGGTTAAGTCCTAGAGGGGTACCAGAATCACCTGGACCAGGTGACATCCAGATGGGGACCAGAGTCACCAGGTCAGGGTGAGGCCCAGAGAGGTTCCAGAGTCATCATATCCAGGTGAGACTCAGGTGAGGAACAGAGTCACCAGGTACCAATGATGCCCAGGTGAGGACCAGACTCACAAGATCTTGGTGACGTGCAGATACGAACAGAGTGACCAGTTCCAGGTGAGGCCAAGAAGGAGACCACAACAATCAGGTCCAGGTGGCGAACAAAGTCACCAGGAATGGGTGAGGCCCAGATGGGGACCAGATTCACCAGGTCCAGGTGAGGCCCAGGTGGTGAGCAGAGTCCCCGGGTGAGAGGACCAGGTAAGGACCAGATTAACAGATCAAAGAGGCCCACGTGGGGACCTGAGTCACCAGGATTGGGTGAGGCCTAGAGGGGTACCAGATTCACCTGGTCTAGGTGACATCCAGATGGGGACGATCGTAACCATGTCAGGGGAGGCCCAGAGGGGATCCAGAGTCATCATGTCCAGGTGAGGCTCAGGTGTGGAACAGAGTATCCAGATCATAATGGTCCACAGGTGAGGACCAGAGTCACCATATCTCGGAGAGGCCCAGTTAGGATCAGAGTTACCACTTCCAGGTGAGGCCAAGAGGGTGTCCACAGCAATCAGGTCCAGGTGGGGAACAAAGTCACCAGGACTAGGTGATGCCGAGGTGGTGACCAGATTTACCAGTTCCGGGTGAGGACTAGGTAAGGACCACATTCACCAGGTCCTAGTGAGGCCCACGTGGGGACCTGTGTCACCAGGCATGGGTAAGACGCAGGTGGGAACCCCACTCACCAGGTCAAGATAAGGCCAACCTGCAGGCCAAGCAGAGGAACCAGGTCCCAATGATGCCCAGGTAGGGACCAGAGTTACCAGGTCCAGGTGAGGCCAACCAGCAGGCCATGCAGTGGAACCATTTCCCGATGATGCCCAGTGAGTGACAAGAGTCACCAGGTCCAAATGAGGCCCAGATGGAGCATATTCACTAGGTCCAGGTGTGGCCCAGTTGAGGACAAGAGTCACCAGATCTGGTTGAGGACTAGAGGGGTACCAGAATCACCTGGTGCAGGTGACATCCAGATGGGGACCAGATCACCAGGTTTGGGTGAGGCCCAGGTGGCAACCCCACTCACCAGGTCCTGGTGAGACCAACCTGCAGGCCAAAGTCACCAGATCCAGGTGAGGCACTAGTGGGGACCGGAGTCACCAGGTAAATGTGAGTCTACAAGTACACCACAGTCACCAGGTCCAGGTGTGGTTCATGTGGGAACGAGAGTCACCAGGTCCAGGTGAGACCCACGTGGGGACGACAGTCTCCAGGTCCAGATTGAGGCCTCAGATGGGGCCAGGGTCATCGGGACCAGTTGAGGTCAAAGTGCGGAGCAAAGTTATCTCGTCCATGTGAGGCCCAGGTGCGGAACAGAGTAACCATGTCCCATTGTTGCCAGGTGGGAAAAGAGTCACAAGGTCCAGACGAGGCCTAAGTGAGGAGTAGATTCACCAGATCCTGTTGAGGCCGAGTTGAAGACCAGTGACTCCAGCTCCGGGTGAGTCCCGAGGGGGACCAGAGTCACCCGGTTCTGGTGATATCCGGGGGGGGGATTAGAGTCAGCACGTCAGGGTGAGGCCCAGAGAGGGACGAGAATCACTAGGTCCAGGTGAGGCCCCGATGTGGAACTGAGAAACCAGGTCCCATGATGTCCATATGAGGACCTGAGTCACCAGGTCCAGTTGAGGTCCCTGTGGGAAGCAGTCACCTCGTCCAGGTGAGGCCTAGGTGGGACCACAGTCACTAGGTCCAGGTGAGGCCCAGGTATATGAGAGAGTATCCAGGTCCAAATGATGCCTAGGTAAGGACCAGAGTCAACAGGTCCATGAGAGGTCCAAATATGGATCAGAGTCATTGTGTTCCAGGTGAGGCCAGATGGAGACCACAGGAACCAGGTCCAGGAGAGCCCCATATGGGAACCAGAGCCACCAGATCCAGGTGAGGTCCAGGTGGGACCACAGACACAATGTCCATGTAAGGTGCAGGTGGCAACAGGATTCACCAAGGCCAGGTGAGACCCAGGTGGCGACCAGTCACCAATTCCAGGTGTGGACCAGCTAAGGACCAGATTCACCAGGCCCAATTGAAGCCCAAGGGGTGACCAGAGTCACCAGGTAAGGGTGAGGCCCAGAGGGGGAACCAGAGTAACCAGTTTAGTTTGAGGCCCAGAATGGGACCAGAGGTCCCTGGTCAATGTGAGGCCCAGGTGTGGAATAGAGTATCCACTTCCCAATGATTCCTGGGTGAGGACAAGAGTCACTAGGGCCATGCAGGCCCAGATGGGGAACAGAATCACTAGGTCCTGGTGAGGCATAGAATAAGACCACAGTCACCAGTATCAGTTGAGCCCCTTGTGGGAACCAGAGCCACTGTATCCAGCTGAGTCCCAGGTCCATGTGAGGCCCGCGTGAGGATCAGATTCATCAAGTCGAATTGAGGCATAGCTGGTGACAAGAGTCACCAGGTCTGGGTGCGGCCTAGGTGGGGCAAGATTCAGCAGTTCTGAGTTAGGTCCAAGTGGGGACGAGAGACACCAGGTCCAGGTGAGGCCAAACTGAGGACCAGAGTCACCAGATCCAGGTAAGGTCCATGTTGGAAAGAGAGTCACCAGGTGCAGGAGAGGTCCAGGTGGGGACCAGAGTCACCAGATCCAGGTGAGGTACAGTTGGGGACCAGAGTCACCAGATCCAGGTGAAGCCCAGGTGGGGACCAGAGTCACTAGGTCCAGATGAGGCCCAGATGAGGGCCAGAGTTACCAGGTACACGTGAGGCCCCGGTGGGGATCTGAGGCAACATGTCATGTGAGTCCGGCTTGGGGACCATGGTCAACAAGTCTACTTGAGGCCCAGATGTGGAACACAGTAAGCAGGTCCAGGTGAGTACGCGGTTGTGACATGAGTCACCACGTCCAGGTGAGGCGCAAGTGGGGACCAGGATCACCAGGTACAGTGGAGGCCCTTGAAAGTACCAGAGTCAACAGTTTGAGGTCAGGCGCAGGTGGCAACCAGGGTCAGCAGGTCCAAGTCAGGGCAAACTTGGGTTCACAGTCACTAGGGCGTCGTGAGACCCAGAGGGAGACCAGAATCACCTGGTCCAGGTGAGGTCCAGTTGTGGAATACAGTCACCGGGTCCCAATTTTGCCCAGTTGAGGACCATGGTCAACAGGGCCAGGTGAGGCCCAGATGGATAGCGGAGTCCCCAAAACAGGTGAAGCCCAGGTGGGGACCACAGTCACCAGATCCAGGGTAGTCTCAGGTGCAGACCAGAATGACCAGGTCCACTTGAGGTGCAGGTGGCAACCACACTCACCAGGTCCCGGTGAGGCCCTGGTGGGGACCAGAGTCACGAGGTACATGAGAAGCTAGAAACACTGCAGCCACCAGGTCCACATGAATGTCCACGTGGGAACGAGAATCACCAGTTACAGGGGAGGACCAGTTGTGGATGCGACTCACCATGTCCAGGTGAGACCCAGGTGGGAACCAGTGTCAACATGTCAGGTGTGGCCCAGGTGAAGACCAGAGTTAATAGGTCCTGCTGGGTCACTGTTAGTGAACAGTGTAACCGTATCCTGATGCTACCAAGGTGGGGTACCAGAGACACCAGGTCCTGGTGAGGCCCATTTGGGACGAGAGACATGAGATCCACGGGAGGTCCCGATGTGAACCCACAGTCACCAGGTCAGGTGAAAGCCATGCTTAGGATCAGAGTCACCAGTTACCGGTGAACCAAGGTGGATCCAGAGTCACCTGGTACAGAAGAGGACAAAGTCAGGACCAGAGTTGACATGATCAGGTCAGTCCCAGTGGGGAATACTGTAACCATTTCCCGAGGATGCCCAGGTAAAACCAGAGTCACCATGCCCAGATGCGTCGCAGGTGGGGAGCATGTTCTCTAGTCCCGGTGAGGCCCACTTGGGCCAGAGTCACCAGGTCAAGTTGAGGCCTAGAGGGTTACAAGGTTCACCTGGTCTAGGTGAAATCCAGATGGGGACCAGAGTCACCATGTCAGGCTGAGGCCCAGAGGGGATCCAGAGTCATCATGTCCAGGTGAGGCTCACGTTGTGGAACAGAGAATCCAGTTCATAATGATACACAGGTGAGGACCAGAGTCACTAGATGAGGGTGAGGCCAGTTAGTATCAGAGTCACCAGTTCCAGGTGAGGCCAAGAAGGAGTCCACAGCAATCAGGTCCAGTTGGGGAACAAAGTCACCAGGAACGGATGACCCCAGATGGGGACCAGATTCACCAGGACCAGGTGATTCCCAGGTGGTGACCTGAGTTAACAGTTCCGGGTGAGGACCAGGTAAAGTCCAGATTCACCAGGTCCAAGTGAGGCCCACGTGGGGACCTGTGTCACCAGGCATGGGCGAGGCCCATGTGGCAACCCCACTCACCAGGTCCAGGTGAGGCGAAACTGCAGGCCATGCAGTGGGAACCATGTCTCGATGATGCCCAGGTAAGGACGAGATTTAACAGGTCCAGGTGAGGCCAACCTGCAGGCCATGCAGTGAAACCATGTCCCGATGATGCGGAGGTTGGGATCAGAATCACCAGGTCCAATGAGACCCAGATGGAGCATATTTACTAGGTCCAGGTGAGGTGCAGTGGGAGTACCAGAGTCCCAAGACCTGGTTGAGGCCTAGAGGGTACCAGAATCACCTGGTCCAGGTGACATCCAGATGGGGACCAGAGTCACCAGGTCAGGATGAGGCCCAGAGAGGTTCCAGAGTCAACATGTCCAGGTGAGGCTCAGGTGTGGAACAGAGTCACCAGGTACCAAAGATGCCCAGGTGAAGACCAGAGTCACCAGGTCTGGGTAATGCGCAGATAGGATCAGAGTCACCAGTCAAGGTGAGGCCAAGAAATTGTCCACAGCAATCATCCAGGTGGGGAACAAATTCACCAGGATGGGTGATGCCCAGATGGGGACCAGATTTCACCAGGTCCAGGTGAGGCCCAGGTGGTGACCAGAGTCATCGGGTCTGGGAGAGGACCAGGTAAGGACCAGATTCACCAGGTCCAAGAGGCTCACGTAGGGACCTGAGTCACCAGGTATGGGTGAGGCCCTAGTGGCAACCCACTCACCAGGTCCAGGTGAGGCCAACCTGCAGGCCAGAGTCACCAGATCCAGGGGAGGCCCTAGTGGGGACCGGAGTCACCAGGTAAATATGAGTCTACAAGAACACCATAGTCACCAGGTCCAGGTGTGGTTCATGTGGGAACGAGAGACACCAGGTCCAGGTGAGACCCAGGTGGGGACCATAGTCACCAGGTCCAGATTGAGAACTAGGTAGGGGGACCAGAGTCATCAGGACTTGTTGAGGCCAAAGTGTGGAGCAAAGTTATCATGTCCATGTGAGACCCAGGTGGGAAACAGAGTAACCATGTCCCATTGATGCCAGGTGGGAAAAGAGTCACAAGGTCCAGACGAGGCCTAAGTGAGGAGTAGATTCACCAGGTCATTTTGAGGCCCAGCTGAGGACAAGTGTCGCCAGCCCCGGGTGAGTCCCAGATGCGGACCAGAGTCACCCGGTCCTGGTGATATCCAGGTGGGGACCAGAGTCACCACGTCAGGGTGAGGCCCAGAGGGGACGAGAATCACTAGGTCCAGGTGAGGCCCCGATGTGGAACTGAGAAACCAGGTCCCATGATGCCCATATGAGGACCTGAGTCACCAGGTCCAGGTGAGGTCTCTGTGGGAACCAGTCACCTCGTCCAGGTGAGGCCCAGGTGGGACCACAGTCACCAGGTCAGGTGAGGCCCAGGTATATAAGAGAGTATCCAGGTCCCAATGATGCCCAGGTAAGGACCAGAGTCAACAGGTCCAGGAGAGGCCCAAATATGGTTCAGAGTCATTGTGTTCCAGGTGAGGCCAGATGGAGACCAAAGGAACCAGGTCCAGGAGAGCCCCATATGGGAACCAGAGCCACCAGATCCAGGTGATGTCTGGGTGGGACCACAGTCACTAGGTCCAGAGGAGGCGCAGGTGGCAACAGGTTTCACCATATCCAGGTGAGGCCCAGGTAGCGACCGGTCACCAGATCCAGGTGTGGAACAGCTAAGGACCAGACTCACCAGCTGCAAGTGAAGCCAAGGGGTGACCAGAGTCACCAGGTAGGGGGTGACGCCCAGAGGGGGAACCAGAATAACCAGTTTAGTTTGAGGCTCAGAATGGGACCCTAGGTCCCTGGTTGAAAGTGAGGCGCAGATGTGGAATAGAGTATCAGATCCCAATGATGCCTGTGTGAGGAAAAGAGTTACTAGGGCCATGCAGGACCAGATGGGGAACAGAATCACTAGGTCCTGGTGAGGCATAGAATAAGACCACAGTCAGCAGTATCAGGTAAGCCCCTTGTGGGAACCAGAGCCACTCTATCCAGCTGAGTCCCAGGTCCATGGAGGCCCACGTGAGGACCAGATTCATCAGGTCGAATTGAGGCATAGCTGGGGACAAGAGTCACCATGTCTGTGTGCGGCCTAGGTGGGGCAAGATCAGCAGTTCTGAGTTAGGTCAAAGTGGGACGAGAGACGCCAGGTCCAGGTGAGGCCAAACTGAGGACCAGAGTCACCAGATCCAAGTGAGGTCCATGTTGGAAAGTGAGTCACCAGGTCCAGGAGAGGTTCAGGTATGGACCAGAGTCACTAGTTCCATGTGAAATCCAGGTGGGGACCACAGTCACCAGATCCAGTTGAAGCCCAGGTGGGGTCGAGAGTCACTAGGTCCAGATGAGGCCCAGGTGAGGACCAGAGTCACCAGATCTGAGAGAGGCCCAGTTGGGATCAGAGTTACCACTTCCAGGTAATGCCAAGAAGGTCTCCACAGCAATCAGGTCAGGTGGGGAACAAAGTCAACAGGACTAGGTGATGCCCAGGTGGTGACCAGATTTACCAGTTCCGGGTGAGGACTAGATAAGGACCACATTCACCAGGTCAAAGTGAGGCCCACGTGGGGATCTGTGTCACCAGGCATGGGTAAGATCCAGGTGGGAACCCCACTCACCAGGTCAAGATGTCCCGATGATACCCAGGTAGGGACCAGAGTTACCAGGTCCAGGTGAGGCAAACCAGCAGGCCATGCAGTGGAACCATTTCCATATGATGCCCAGTGAGTGACCAGAGTCACCAGGTCCAAATGAGGCCCAGATGGAGCATATTCACTAGGTCCAGGTGAGGCCCACTTGAGGACAAGAGTCACCAGATCTCGTTGAGGCCTAGAGGGGTTCTAGAATCACCTGGTCCAGGTGACATCCAGATGGGGACCAGATCACCAGGTCAGGGTGAGGCCCAGAGAGGTCCCAGAGACATCATGTCCAGGTGAGGCTCAGGTGTGGAACAGAGTAACCAGGTACCAATGATGCCCAGGTGAGGACGAGAGTCACCAGGTCTGGGTGACGCACAGATCGGATCAGAGTCACCAGTTCAAGGTGAGGGCAAGAAAGAGTCCAGAGCAATCAGGTCCAGTTGGGGAACATAGTCACCAGGACTGGGTTAGGCCCAGATGGGGACCAGATTCAACAGGTCCAGGTGAGGCCAATGTTGTGACCAGATTCCCCGGGTCTGGGAGAAGTCCAGGTAAGGGCCAGATTCACCAGGTCCAAGAGGCCCATGTGGGGACCTGAGTCACCAGGTATGGGTAGGCCCAGGTGGCATCCCACTAATCAAGTCCAGGTGAGGCCAACCTGCAGGCCAGAGTCACCAGGCCCAGGGGAGGCCCAAGGGGTGACCAGAGTCACCAGGTAAGGGTGAGGTTAAGAGGGGGAACCAGAGTAACCAGTTTAGTTTGAGGCCCAGAATGGGACCAGCGGTTCCTGGTAAAAGTGAGGCCAGGTGTGGAATAGAGTATCCAGGTCCCAATGATGCCTGAGTGAGGACCAGAGTCACTAAGGCCATGCAGGCCCAGATGGGGAACAGAATCACTAGTTTCTGGTGCGGCATAGAATAAGACCACATTCAGCAGTATCAGGTGAGCCCCTAGTGGGAACCAGAGCCACTCTTTCCAGCTGAGTCCCAGGTAAATGTGAGGTCCACGTGAGGACCAGATTCATCAGGTCGAATTGAGGAATAGCTAGGGACAAGAGTCACTAGGTCTGGGTGCGTAATAGGTGGGGCAGATTCAGCAGTTCTGAGTTAGGTCAAAGTGGGCAAAGAGAGACACCAAGTCCAGGAGAGGTCCAGATTGGGACCAGAGTCACCAGATCCAGGTGAAGTCAGATGGGGACCAGAGTCTCCAGATCCAGGTGAAGCCCAGGTGGGGACCAGAGTCTCTAGGTCCAGATGAGGCCCAGGTGAGGACCAGAGTTACAAGGTACACGTGAGGCCCCGGTGGGGATCAGAGGCAACAGGTCCATGTGAGGCCGGCTTGGGGGACCATGGTCAACAGGTCTACTTGAGGCCCAGGAGTGGAACACAGTAAGCAGGTCCAGGTGAGTCCCCATGGTGACAAGAGTCACCACGTCCAGGTGAGGCCCAGGTTCGGACCAGGATCACCAGGTACAGGGGAGGCCCTTGAAAGATCCAGAGTCAACAGTTCGAGTTCAGGCGCAGGTTTTCAACCAGGGTCAGCAGGTCTAAGTCAGGGGAAAGTGGGGTTCACAGTCACTAGGGAATGGTGAGACCCAGAGGGGCACCAGAGTCACGTGGTCCAGGTGAGGTCCAGTTGTGGAACACAGTCACCGCGTCCCAATTTTGCCCAGTTGAACACCATGGTCAACAGGGCCTGGTGAGCCTCACATGGGGACGAGAGTCCCCAAATCCAGGTGAAGCCCAGGTGGGGACCACAGTCACCAGATCCAGGGTAGTCTCAGGTGCAGACCAGAATCACCAGGTCCAGGTGAGGTGCAGGTGGCAACCACACTCACCAGGTCCCGGTGAGGCCCTGGTGGGGACCAGTGTCACAAGATACATGACAAACTAGAAACACCGCAGCCACCAGGTCCACATGATGTCCATGTGGGAACGAGAATCAACAGTTACAGGGGAGGACCAGGTGGGTATCTGACTCACCATTTCCAGGTGAGACCCAGGTGGGAACGAGTGTCACCATGTCCAGGTGTGGCCCAGGTGAAGACCAGAGTTAATAGGTCCGGCTGGGTCACTGTTAGTGAACAGTGTAACCATATCCTGATGCTACCCAGGTGGGTACCAGAGACACCAGGTCCTGGCGAGGCCCAGGTGGGACCAGAAACATGAGGTCCAGGTGAGGGTCCCGATGGGAACCACAGTCACCAGGTCAGGAGAGGCCATGCTTTGGATCTGAGTCACCAGTTAAGGTGAGGCCCAGGTGGAGCCAGAGTCACCATGTCCAGATGAGGCGAAGTTGGGGAGCATATTCACTACGTCCCGTTGAGGCCCAGTAGAGGACCAGAGTCACCAGGTCTAGTTGAGGCCTAGAGGGGTACCAGATTCACCTGGTCTAGGTGCCGTCCAGATGGGGACCAGATTCACCATGTCAGGGAGGAGGACCAGAGGGGATCCAGAGTCATCATGTCCAGGTGTGTCTCAGGTGTGGAACAGAGTCACCAGGTACCAATGATGCCCAGTTGAGGACCAGATTCACTAGGTCTGGGTGACGCGCTGATAGGATCAGAGTCACCAGTTCCAGGTGAGGCCAGGAAGGCGTCCACAGCAATCAGGTCCATGTGGGGAACAAAGTCACCAGGACTGGATGAGGCCCAGATGGGGACCAGATTCACCAGGCCCAGGTGATTCCCAGGTGGTAACCAGAGTTACCAGTTCCGGGGAAGGACCAGGTAAGGACCAGATTCACCAGGTCCAATTGAGGCCCACGTGGGGACCTGTGTCACCATGTATGGGTGGGGCACAATTGGGAACCCCACTCACCAGGTCCAGGTGAGGCCAACCTGCAGGTGATGGAGAGGAACCGTGTCCAGATGATGCCCATGTAGGGACCAGAGTTACCAGGTCCAGGTGAGGCCAACCTGCAGGCCATGCAGTGGAACCATGTCCCGATGATGCCCAGGTAGGGACCAGAGTTACCAGGTCCAGGTGAGTCAACCTGCAGGCCATGCAGTGAAACCTTGTCCCGATGATGCCCATTAGAGGCCAGGGTCACCAGGTCCAAATGAGGCCCAGATGGAGCATATTCACTAGGTCCAGGTGAGGCCCAGTTGAGGACCAGAGTCACCAGATCTGGTTGAGGCGAGAGGTGTACAAGAATCCCCTGGTCCAGGTGACATCCAGATGGGGACCACAGTCACCAGGGAAGGGTGAGGCCCAGAGAGGTTCCAGAGTCATCATGTCCAGGTGAGGCTCAGGTGTAGAACAGAGTCACCGGGTACTAATGATGCCCAGGTGAGGACCAGAGTCACCAGGTCTGGGTGACGCGCAGATATGACCAGAGTCACCAGTTACAGGTGAGGCCAAGAAGGAGTCCACAGCAATCAGGTCCAGGTGGGGAACAAAGTCACCAGGACTGGGTGAGGCCCTGGTCAGGACCAGATTCACCAGGTCCAGGTGATTCCCAGGTGGTGACCAGAGACCCTGGGGCTGGGAGACGACCAGGTAAGGACCAGATTCACCAGGTCCAAGAGGCCCAAGCGGGGACCTGTGTCCCCAGGTACGGGTGAGGCACAGGTTGCAACCAAACTCACCAGGTCCAGGAGAGGCCATCCTTCGCGCCATGCAGAGGAACCGTGTCCCGATGATGTACATGTAGGAACCAGAGTTACCAGGTCCAGGTGATGCCAACCTGCAGGCCATGCAGTGGAACCATGTCCCGATGATGCCCAGGTAGGGACCAGAGTCACCAGGTCCAAATGAGGCCCAGATGGAGCATATTCACTAGGTCCAGGTGAGGCCCAGTAGAGGACCAGAGTCACCAGATCTGGTTGAGGCTCAGAGGGGTACCAGAATCACTGGTCCAGGTGACATCCAGATGGGGACCAGAGTCACCAGGACAGGGTGAGGCCCAGAGAGGTTCCAGAGTCATCATGTCCAGGTGAGGTTCAGGGGTGGAACTGAGTCACCAGGTACCAATGATGCCCAGATGAGGACCAGAGTCACCAGATCTGGGTGACGCGCAGATAGGATCAGAGTCACCAGTTCCAGGTGAGGCAAAGAAAGAGTCCACAGCAATCAGTTCCAGGTGGGGACCACAGTCACCAGCTCCAGGTTTGTCTCAGGTGCAGACCAGAATCACCAGGTCCAGGTGAGGTGCAGGTGGCAACCACACTCACCAGGTCCCGGTGAGGCCCTGGTGGGGACCAGAGTCACGAGGTACATGAGAAGCTAGAAACACTGCAGCCACCAGGTCCACATGATGTCCATGTGGGAACAAGAATCACCAGTTACAGGGGAGGACCAGTTGTGGATCCGACTCAGCATGTCCAGGTGAGACTCAGGTGGGAACCAGTGTCACCATGTCCAGGTGTGGCCCAAGTGAAGACCAGAGTTAATAGGTCTGGCTGGGTCACTGTTAGTGAACAGTGTAACCGTATCCTGATGCTACCCTGGTGGGTACCAGAGACACCAGGTCCTGGTGAGGCCCAGGTGGGACCAGAGACATGAGGTCCAGGTGAGGTCCCGATGGGAACCACAGTCACCAGGTCAGGTGAGGCCATGCTTAGGATCAGAGTCACCAGTTACCGGTGAACCCAAGGTGGATCCAGAGTCACCTGGTAAAGAAGAGGCCAAATCAGGACTAGAGTTACCAGGATCAGGTCAGTCCCAGTGGGGAATACAGTAACCATGTCCCGATGATGCCCAGGTAGAACCAGAGTCAACAGGTCCAGATGAGGCACAGTTGGGGAGCATGTTCACTAGGTCCCGGTGAGGCCTATGTGAGGACCAGAGTCACCAGGTCTAACTGAGGCCTAGTGGGGTACCAGATTCACCTGGTCTAGGTGACATCCACATGGAGACCAGAGTTACCACGTCAGGGTGAGGCCCAGAGTGGATCCAGAGTCATCATGTCCAGGAGAGGCTCAGGTGTGGTACAGAGTATCCTGTTCATAGTGGTCCACAGGGGAGGACCAGAGTGAGGAGATTGAGCTAGGCCCAGTTAGGATGAGAGTCGCCAATTCCAGGTGAGGCCAAGAAGTAGTCCACAGCAATCAGGTCCAGGTGGGGAACAAAGTCACCAGGACTGGGGGAGGCCCAGATGGGGACCACATTCACCCGGTCCAGGTGATTCCCAGGTTGTGACCAGAGTTACCAGTTCTGAGTGAGGACCAGGTAAGGACCAGATTCACCCGGTCCAAGTGATGCCCACGTGGGACCTCTGTCACCAGGTATGGGTGAGGCCCAGGTGGCAAAACCACTCACCAGGTCCAAGTGAGGCCCACGTGTGGACCTGTGTCACCAGGCATGGGCGAGGCCCAGGTGGCAACCCCACTCACCAGGTCCAGGTGCGGCGAACCTGAAGGCCATGCAGAGGTACCATGTCCCGATGATGCCCAGGTAGGGACGAGATTTAACAGGTCCAGGTGAGGCCAACCTGCAGGCCAAGCAGTAAAACCATGTCCCGATGATGCCGAGGTTGGGATCAGAATCACCAGGTCCAATGAGACCCAGATGGAGCATATTCACTAGGTCCAGGTGAGGTGCAGTGGAGTACCAGAGTCACAAGACCTGGTTGAGGCCTAGAGGGGTACCAGAATCACCTGGTCCAGGTGACATCCAGATGGGGACCAGAGTCACCAGGTCAGGATGAGGCCCAGAGAGGTTCCAGAGTTAACATGTCCAGGTGAGGCTCAGGTGTGGAACAGAGTCACCAGGTATCAAAGATGCCCAGGTGAGGACCAGAGTCACCAGGTCTGGGTAATGCGCAGATAGGATCAGAGTCACCAGTTCAAGGTGAGGCCAAGAAATTGTTCACAGCAATCATCCAGGTGGGGAACAAAGTCACCAGGACTGGGTGATGCCCAGATGGGGACCAGATTGACCAGGTCCAGGTGAGGCCCAGGGGGTGACCAGAGACCCCGGGTATGGGAGACGACCAGGTAAGGACCAGATTCACCAGGTCCAAGAGGCCGACGAGGGGCCTGTGTCCCCAGGTACGGGTGAGGCACAGGTGGCAACCACACTCACCAGGTCCAGGAGAGGCCATCTTTCGCGCCATGCAGAGGAACCGTGTCCCGATGATGCCCATGTAGGAACCAGAGTTACCAGGTCCAGGTGATGTCAACCTGCAGGCCATGCAGTGGAACCATTTACCGATGATGCCGAGGGAGGGACCAGAGTCACCAGGTCCAAATGAGGCCCAGATGGAGCATATTCACTAGGTCCAGGTGAGGCCCAGTTGAGGACCAGAGTCACCAGATCTGGTTGAGGCTCAGAGGGGTACCAAAATCACCTGGTCCAGGTGACATCCAGATGGGGACCAGAGTCACCAGGACAGGGTGAGGCCCAGAGAGGTTCCAGAGTCATCATGTCCAGGTGAGGCTCAGGTGTGGAACTGAGTCACCAGGTACCAAGATGCCCACATGAGGACCAGAATCAACAGATCTGGGTGACGCGCAGATAGGATCAGAGTCACCAGTTGCAGGTGAGGCAAAGAAAGAGTCCACAGCAATCAGTTCCAGGTGGGGAACAAAGTAACCAGGACTGGGTGAGGCCCAGATGGGGACCAGTTTCCCTTCTCCAGGTGAGGCCCAGGTGATGACCAGAGTCCCCAGGTTGGGAGAAGACGAGGTAAGGACCAGATTCACCAGGTCCAAGAGGCCCACGTGGGGACCTGAGTCACCAGGTATCGGTGAGCCACAGGTGGCAATCCCACTCACCAGGTTCAGGTGAGGCCAACCTGCAGGCGATGCGCAGAACCATGTCCCGATGATGCCTAGTTAGGGACCCGAGTCACCAGGTCCAAATGAGGCCAAGATGGAGCATATTCACTAAGTCCACGTGAGGCCCAGTTGAGGACCAGAATCACCAGATCTGCTTGAGGCCTAGATGGGAACCAGAATCACCCAGTCCAGGTTACGTCCTAATGGGGACCAGAGTCACCAGGTCAGGGTGAGGCCCAGAGAAGTTCCAGAGTCATCATGACCAGGTGAGGCTCAGGTGTGGAACAGAGTCACCAGGAACGAATGATGCCCAGGTAAGGACCAGAGTCAACAGGTCTCGGTGACGCGCAGATAGGATCAGAGTCACCAGTTCCAGGTGAGGCCAAGAAAGAGTCCACAGCAATCAGGTCAAGGTGTGGAACAAAGTCATCAAGAATGGGTGAGGCCCAGATTGGGACCAGATTCACCAGATCCAGGTGAGGCCCAGGTGGTGACCAGAGTCATCGGGTCTGGGAGAGGACCAGGTAAGGACCAGATTCACCAGGTCCAAGAGGCTCACATGGAGACCTGAGTCACCAGGTATGGGTGAGGCCCTAGAGGCAACCCACTCACCAGGTCCAGGTGAGGCCAACCTGCAGGCCAGAGTCACCAGATCCAGGTGAGGCCCTAGTGGGGACCGGAGTCACCAGGTAAATGTGAGTCTACAAGAACACCACAGTCACCAGGTCCAGGTGTGGTTCATGTGGGAACGAGATTCACCAGGTCCAGGTGAGACCCAGGTGGGGACCATAGTCCCCAGGTCCAGATTGAGGACTAGGTAGGGGGACTAGAGTCATCAGGACTTGTTGATGCCAAAGTGTGGAGCAAAGTAATCATGTCCAGGTTAGACCCAGGTGGGAAACAGAGTAACCATGTCCCATTGATGCCAGGTGGGAAAAGAGTCACAAGGTCCAGACGAGGCCTAAGTGAGGAGTAGATTCACCAGGTCCTGTTGAGGCCCAGCTGAGGACAAGTGTCGACAGCCCCGGGTGATTCCCAGAGGGGGACCAGAGTCTCCCGGTCCTGGTGATATCCAGGTGGGGACCAGAGTCAGAGTCGTCCAGGTGAGGCCCCGATGTGGAACTCAGAAACCAGGTCCCATGATGCCCATATGAGGATCTGAGTCACCAGGTCCAGGTGAGGTCCCTGTGGGAACCAGTCACCTCGTCCAGGTGAGGCCCAGGTGGGATCACAGTCACCAGGTCCAGGTGAGGCCCAGGTATATAAGAGAGTATCCAGGTCCCAGTGATTCCATTGTAGAACCAGAGTCACCAGATCCAGATGAGGCGCAAGTGGGGAGCATGTTCACTAGGTCCCCGTGAGGCCCAGTTCAGGACCAGAGTCACCAGGACAAGTTGAGTCCTAGAGGGATACCAGATTCACCTAGTCTAGGTGACATCCTGATGGGGACCAGAGTCATCATGTCAGGGTGAGGCCCAGAGGGGATCCAGAGTCATCATGTCCAGGTGAGGCTCAGGTGTGGAACAGAGTATCCAGGTCCTAATAGTCCATAGGTGAGGACCAGAGTCACCAGATCTGGGTGAGGCCCAGTAAGGATCAGAGTCACCAGTTCCAGGTGAGGCCAAGAAGGAGTCCACAGCAATCAGGTACAGGTGGGGTGACAAAGTCACCAGGACTGGATGAGGACCAGATGGGGACCAGATTAACCAGGTTCATGTGATTCCCAGGTGGTGACCCGAGTTAGGAGTTCCGGGTGAGGACCAGGTAAGGACCAGATTCACCACGTCCAAGTGAGGCCCAGGTGTGGACCTGTGTCACCAGGTATGGGTGAGTCCCAGGGGGCAACCCCACTCCCTAGGTCCAGGTGAGGCCAACCTGGAGGCCATGCAGAAGAACCGTGTCCCGATGATGCCCAGGTAGGGACCAGAGTTACCAGGTCCAGCTGAGGCCAACCTACAGGCCATGCAGTGGATCCATGTCCCGATGATGCCCAGGTAGGGACCAGAGTCACCAGGTCCAAAAGAGGCCCAGATGGAGCATATTCACTAGGTCCAGGTGAGGCCCAGTTGAGGACCAGAGTCACCAGAACTGGTTGAGGCTGAGAGGGGTACCAGAATCACCTGGTCCATGTGACATCCAGATGGAGACCAGAGTCACCAGGTCAGGGTTAGGCCCAGAGTGGTTCGAGAGTCCAGAGCCTCATGTCCAGGTGAGGCTCAGGTGTGGAACAGAGTCACCAGGTACCAATGATGCCCAGGTGAGGACCAGAGTCACCAGATCTGGGTGACAAGCAGATAGGATCAGAGTCACCAGGTCCAGGTGAGGCCATGAAAGAGTCCACAGCAATCAGGTCAAGGTGGGGAACAAAGTCACCAGGACTGAGTGAGGCCCAGATGGGGACCGGAATCACCAGGTCCAGGTGAGGCCCACGTGGTGACCAGAGTCCCCGGGTCTGGGAGAGGACAAGGTAAGGACCAGATTCACCAGGTCCAAGAGGCACAGGTGGAGACGTGAGTGACCAAGTATGGGTGAGACCCAAGTGGCATCCCCACTAACCAGGTCCATGTGAGGCCAACCTGCAGGCCAAGTCCCCCGATTCACGTGAGGCCCTAGTGGGGCCTGGAGTCACCAGTTAAAAGTGATTCTACAAGAACAACCCAGTCACCAGGACCTGGTGTGGTTCATGTGGGAACGAGAGTCACCAGGTCCAGGTGAGACCCAGGTGGGGACCACAGTCACCAGGTCCAGATTGAGGCCTAGGTCGGGGGACCAGAATCATCAGGACCAGTTGAGGCCAAAGTGTGGAGCAAAGTTATCATGTCCATGTGAGGCCCAGGTGGGAAGAGTAACCATGTCCCATTGATGCCAGGTGGGAAAAGATTCACAAGGTCCAGACGAGGCCTTAGTGAGGACAGATGCACCAGGTCCTGTTGAGGCCCAGTTGAGGAGCAGTGTCCCCAGCTCCGGGTGACTCCCAGAGGGTGACCAGTGTCACGCGGTTCTGGTGACATCCAGGTGGGGAGCAGAGTCACCATATCAGGGTGAGGCACAGAGGGGGACGAGAATCACTAGGTACAGATGAGACCCCGATGTGGAACTGAGAACCCTGGTCCCATGATGCCCATATGAGGACCTGAGTCACCAGGTCCAGGTGAGGTCCCTGTGGGAACCAGTCACCTCGTCCAGGAGAGGCCCAGGTGGGACCACAGTCACCAGGTCCAGGTGAGGCCCAGGTATATAGAGAGTATCCAGGTCCCAATGATGCCCAGGTAAGGACCAGAGTCAACAGGTGCAGGAGAGGCCCAAATATGGATCAGAGTCATTGTGTTCCAGGTGAGGCCAGATGGAGACCACAGGAACAAGGTCCAGGAGAGCCCCATATGGGAACCAGAGCCACCAGATCCAGGTGAGATCCAGTTGGGACCACAGTCAGAAGGTCCAGGTGAGGCGCAGGTGGCAACAGGATTCACCAAGTCCAGGTGAGGCCCAGGTGGCCACCAGTCACCAGATCCAGATGCGGAGCAGCTAAGGACCAGATTCACCAGGCCCAAGTGAAGCCCAAGGGGTGACCAGAGTCACCAGGTAAGGGTGAGGCCCAGCGGGGAACCAGAGTAACCAGTTCAGTTTGAGGCCCAGAATAGGACCAGAGGTCCCTGGTCAAAGTGAGGCCCAGATGTGGAATAGAGTATCCAGGTCCCAATGATGCCTGGGTGAGGACCAGAGTACTAGGGCCACGCAGGCCCAGATGGGGAACAGAATCACTAGGTCCTGGTGAGGCATAGAATAAGACCACAATCACCAGTATCAGGTGTGCCCCTTGTGGAAACCAGAGCCACTCTATCCAGCTGAGCCCTAGGTCCATGTGAGCCCCACGTCAGGACCAGATTCATCAGGTCGAATTGAGGCATAGCTGGGGACAAGAGTCCCCAGGTCTCTGTGCGGCCTAGGTGGGGCAAGATTCAGCAGTTCTCAGTTAGGTCAAAGTGGGGACGAGAGACACCAGTCCAAGTGAGGCCAAAGTGAGGACCAGAGTCACCAGATCAAGGTGAGGTCCATGTTGGAAAGAGAGTCACCAGGTCCAGGAGAGGTCCAGGTGGGGACCAGAGTCACCAGATCCAGGTGAAGTCCAGGTGGGGACCAGAGTCACCAGATCCAGGTGAAGCCCAGGTGGGGACCAGAGTCACTAGGTCCAGATGAGGCCCAGGTGAGGATCAAAGTTACCAGATACACATGAGCCCCCGGTGGGGATCAGAGCCAAAAGGTCCACGTGAGGCCGGCTTGGGGACCATCGTCAACAGGTCTTTGTGAGGCCCAGGTGTGGAACAAAGTAATCATGTCCAGGTGAGTCCCCGGTGGTGAGAAGAGTCACCACGTCCAGTTGAGGACCAATTGGGGACCAGGATCACCAGGTACAGGGGAGAACCAGGTGGTAACCAGAGTCCCCGGGCCTGGGAAAGGACCAGGTAAGAACAAGATTCACCAGGTCGAAGAGGCCCACGTGGAGACCTGAGTCACCAGGTATGTGTGAGGCCCAGGTGTCAACCCCACTCACCAGGTCCAGGCGAGCCCAACCTGCAGGCCAGAGTCACCAGATCCAGGTGAGGCCCTAGTGGGTACCGGAGTCACCACGAAATGTGAGTCTACAAGTACACCACAGTCACCAGGTCCAGGTTTAGTTTATGTGGGAACGAGAGTCACCAGGTCCAGGTGAGACCCAGGTGGGGACCACAGTCACCAGGTCCAGATTGAGGCCTAGGTGGGGGAACCAGAGTCATCAGGACCAGTTGAGGCCAAAGTGTGGAGCAAAGTTATCATGTCCAGGTGAGCCCCAGGTGGTGAACAGAGAAATCATGTCCCATTGATGCCAGGTGGGAAAAGAGTCACAAGGTACAGATGAGGTCTAATTGAGGAGTAGATTCACCAAGTCCTGTTGAGGCCCAGTTTAGGACCAGTGTCCCCAGCTCCGGGTGAGTCCCAGAGGGGGACCAGAGTCACCCGGTTCTGGTGATATCCAGGTGGGGACCAGAGTCACCACGTCAGAGAGAAGCCCAGAGGGGGACGAGAATCACTAGGTCCAGGTGAGGCCCCGATGAGGAACTGAGAAACCAGGTTCCATGATGCCCATATGAGGACCTGAGTCACCAGGTCAAGGTGAGGCCAAAACTGAGGACCAGAGTCACCAGATCCAGGTGAGGTGCATGTTGGAAAGAGAGTCGCCAGGTCCAGGAGAGGTCCAGGTGGGGACCAGAGTCACCAGATCCAGGTCAAGTCCCGGTGGGGACCAGTAACCAGATCGAGGTGAAGCCCAGGTGGGGAGCAGAGTCACTAGGTGCAGATGAGGCCCAGGGGAGGACCAGAGTTACCAGGTACACGTGAGGCCCCGGTGGGGATCAGAGGCAACAGGTCCATGTGAGGCCAGCTTGGGGACCATGGTCAACAGGTCTACTTGAGGCCCAGGTGTGGAACACTGTAACCAGGTCCAGGTGAGTCCCCAGTGGTGACAAGGGTCACCACGTCCAGGTGAGGCCCAGGTGGGGACCTGGATCACCAGGTCCAGGGGAGGCCCTTGAAAGAACCAGAGTCAACAGTTCGAGGTCAGGCGCAGGTGGCAACCAGGGTCAGCAGGTCCAAGTGAGGCCAAAGTGGGTTCACAGTCCCTAGGGCACGGTGAGACCCAGAGGGGGACCAGAAACACCTGTCCAGGTGAGGTCCAGTTGTGGAACACAGTCACCGGGTCCCAAATTTTGCCCAGTTGAGGACCATGGTCAAAAGGGCCCGGTGAGGCCCAGATGGGGACCGGGGTCCCCAATTCCAGGTGAAGCCCAGGTGGGGACCACAGTCACCAGATCCAGGGTAGCCTCAGGTGCAGACCAGAATCACCAGGTCCAGGTGAGGTGCAGGTGGCAACCACACTCACCAGGTCCTGGTGAGGCCCTGGTGGTTACCAGAGTCACGGGGTACATGAGAACCTAGAAACACTGCAGCCACCAGGTCCACATGATGTCCATGTGGGAACGAGAATCTCCAGTTACAGGTGAGGACCAGGTGGGGATCCGACTTACAATGTCCAGGTGAGGCCCATGTGGGAACCAGTGTCACCATGTCCAGGTGTGGCCCAGGTGAAGACTAGAGTTAATAGGTCCGGCTGTGTCACTGTTAGTGAACAGTGTAACCATATCCTGATGCTACCCATGTGGGTACCAGAGACACCAGGTCCTGGTAAGGCCCAGGTGGGACCGGAGACATGAGGTCCAGGTGAGGTTCCCGATGGGAACCACAGTCACCAGGTCAGGTGAGGCCATGCTTAGGATCAGAGTCACCAGTTACGGGTGAGGCCCAGGTGGAGCCACAGTCACCTGGTATAGAAGAGGCCAAAGTCAAGACCAGAGTTACCAGGATTAGGTCAGTCCCAGTGGGAATAGAGTAACCATGTCTCGATGATGCCCAGATAGAACCAGAGTCACCAGGTACAGATGAGGCACAGGTGGGGAGCATGTTCACTAGGTCCCCGTGGAGGCCCAGTTGAGGACCAGAGTCACCAGGTCAAGTTGACGCCTAGAGGGATACCAGATTCACCTAGTCTAGGTGACATCCTGATGGGGACCAGAGTCATCATGTCAGGGTGAGGCTCAGGTGTGGAACAGAGTATCCAGGTCATAATGGTCCATAGGTGAGGACCAGAGTCACCAGATATGGGTGAGGCCCAGTTAGATTCAGAGTCACCAGTTCCAGGTGAGGCCAAGAAGGAGTCCTACAGCAATCAAGTCCAGGTGGGTTGATAAAGTCACCAGGACTGGATGAGGACCAGATGGGGACCAGATTAACCAGGTTCATGTGATTCCCAAGTGGTGACCCGAGTTAGGAGTTCCGGGTGAGGACCAGGTAAGACCAGATTCACAAGGTCCAAGTGAGACCCACGTGGGGACCTGTGTCACCAGGCTTGGGTGAGGCCAAGGTGACAACGCCACTCACCAGGTCCAGGTGAGGCCAACCTGCAGGCCATGCAGAGGAACCATGTCCTGATGATGCCCAGATAGGGACCAGAGTCACCAGGTCCAAAGGAGACCCAGATGGAGCATATTCACTAGGTCCAGGTGAGGCCCAGTTGAGGACCAGAGTCACCAGGTCTAGGTGAGGCCAGAGGGGTACCAGATTCACCTGGTTAGGTGACATCCAGATGGGGACCGAGAGTAACCATGTCGGGTGAGGCCCAGAGGGGATCCAGAGTCATCAATGTCCAGGTGAGGCTCACGTGTGGACAAGAGTACCAGTCGTAATGGTCCACAGGTTAAGACCAGATTCAGCAGATTTATGTGAGCCCACTTAGGATCAGAGTAACTAGTTCCAGGTGAGGCCAAGAAGTGATTCCACAGCAATCAGGTCCAGGTGGGGAACAAAGTCGCCAGACTGGGGAGGCCCAGATGGGGACCAGATTCACAAGGTCCAGGAGATTCCCAGATGATGACCGGAGTTACCAGTTCCGGGTGAGGACCAGGTAAGGACCAGATTCACCAGGTCGAAGTGTGGCCCATGTGGGGACCCTTGTCACCAGGTATGGGTGAGACCCAGGTGGCAACCACACTCACCAGGTCCAGGTGAGTCCAACCTGCAGGCAATGCAGAGTAACCATGTTCCGATGATGCCCAGGTAGGGACCAGAGTTCCAGGTCCAAAGAGGCCCAGATGGATTATATTCACTAGGTCCAGGTGAGGCCCAGGTGAGGACCAGAGTCACCAGATCTGGTTGACCCTATAGGGGTACCAGAATCACCTGGACCAGGTGAAATCCAGATGGGGACCACAATCACCAGGTCAGGGTGAGGCCTAGAGAGGTTCCAGAGTCATCATGTGCAGGTGTGACTCCGGTGTGGAAGAGAGTATCCAGGTCATAATTTTCCATAGGTGAGGACCAGAGTCACCATATCTGGGTGAGGTCCAGTTAGGATCAGAGTCACCAGTTCCAGGTGAGGTCAAGAAGGAGTCCACAGCAATCAGGTCCAGGTGCGGAACAAAGTCATCAGGACTGGGTGAAGCCCAGATGGGGACCAGATTCACCAGGTCCACGTGATTCCCAGGTGGTGACCAGATTTACCAGATTCACCAAGTCCAGGTGATTCTCAGGTGGTGACCAGAATTACCAGATACACCAGATCCAAGTTAGACCCACGTGGGGACCTGTGTCACCTAGTATGGGTGAGGCCCAAGTGGTAACCCCACTCACCAGGTCCAGGTGAGGCCATCCTGCAGGACTTGCAGTGGAACCACGTCCCGAAGATGCCCATCTAGGGACTAGAGTTACCAGGTCCAGGTGAGGACAACCTGTAGGCAAGAGTCACCAGATCCAGGTGGGGACCAGAGTCTCCAGGTAAATGTGAGTCTACAAGAACACCACAGTCACCAGGTCCAGGTGTGGTTCATGTGGGAACGAGAGTCACCATCTCCAGGTGAGAGCCTGGTGGGGACCACAGTCACCAGGTCCAGATTGTGGCCTAGGTGGGGGGACGAGAGTCATCAGGACCATTTGAGGCCAAAGTGTGGAGCAAAGTTATCGTGTGGAGGTTAGGCCCAGGTGGGGAACAGAGTAACCGTGTCCCATTGATGCCAGGTGGGAAAAGAGTCACAAGGTCCAGATGAGGCCTAAGTGAGGAGTAGATTCACCAGGTCCTGTTGAGGCTCAGTTGATGACCAGTGTCCCCAGCTCCGGGTGAGTCCCAGAAGGGGACCAGAGTCACCCGGTTCTGGTGATATCCAGGTGGGGACAAGAGTCACCACGTCATGGTGAGGCCCAGAGGGGGACGAGAGTCAGTAGGTCCAGATGAGGTCCCGATGTGGAAATGAGAAACCAGGTCCCATGATGCCCATATGAGGACCTGAGTCACCAGGTCCAGGTGAGGTCCCTGCAGGAACCAGTCACCCCGTCCAGGTGAGGCCCAGGTGGGACCACAGTCACCAGGTCCAAGTGAGGCCCAGGTATATAAGAGAGTATCCAGGTCCCAATGATGCCCAGGTAAGGACCAGAGTCAACAGGTTCAGGAGAGGCCCAAATATGGATCAGAGTCATTGAGTTCCAGGTGAGGCCAGATGGAGACCACAGGAACCAGGTCCAGGAGAGCCCCATATGGGAACCAGAGCCACCAGATCCAGGTGAGGTTCAGGTGGGACCACAGTCACAAGGTCAAGGTAAGGTGCAGGTGGCAACAGGATTTACCAAGTCCAGGTGAGGCCCAGGTGGCGACCAGTCACCACATCCAGGTGAAAACCAGCTAAGGTCCAGATTCACCAGCCCCAAGTGAAGCCCATGGGGTGACTAGAGTCACCAGCTAAGGGTGAGGCCCAGAGGGGCAACCAGAGTAACCAGTTTAGTTTGAGGCCCATAATGGGACCAGAGATCCCGGGTCAAAGTGAGGCCCAGGTGTGGAATAGAGTATCCAGGTCCGAATGATGCCTGGGTGAGGACCAGAGTCACTAAGGCCATGCAGGCCCAGATGGGGAACAAAATCACTAGTTCCTGTTGAGGCATAGAATAAGACCACAGTCACCAGTATCAGGTGAGCCGCTTGTGGGAACCAGCGCCACTCTATGCAGCTGAGTCCCAGGTCCATGTGAGGCCCACGTTAGGACCAGATTCATCAGGTCGAATTGAGGCATAGCTGGGGACAAGAGTCATCAGGTCTGGGTGCGGCCTAGATGGGGCAAGATTCAGCAGTTCTGAGTTAGGTCAAAGTGGGGATGAGAGACACTAGGTCCAGGTGAGGCCATACTGAGGACCAGAGTCACCAGATCCAGGTGAGGTCCAGGTGGGGACCAGAGTCACCAGATCCAGGTGAATTCCAGGTGGGGACCAGAGTGACCAGAACCAGGTGAAGCCCAGGTGGGGAAGAGAGTCACTAGGTCCAGATGAGACCCAGGTGAGGACCAGAGTTACCAGGTACACGTGAGGCCCCGGTGGGGATCAGAGGCAACAGGTCCATGTGATTCTGTCTTGGGGACCATGGTGATCAGGTATACTTGTGGCCCAGGTGTGGAACACAGTAAGCAGGTCCAGGTGAGTCCTCGGTGGTGACAAGGGTCACCACGTTCAGGTAAGTCCCAGGTGGGGACCAGGATCACCAGGTCCAGGGGAGGCCCTTGAAAGAACCAGAGTCAACAGTTCGAGGTCAGGCGCAGGTGGCAACCAGGGTCAGCAGGTCCAAGTCAAGCTAAAGTGGGGTTCACAGTCACTAGGGTACGGTGAGGCCCAGAGGGGAACCAGTGTCACATGGTCCCAGTGAGTCCAGTTGTGGAAAACAGTCACCAGGGTCCCAATTTTGCCCAGATGAGACCTTGATCACAGGGCCAGGTGAGGCCCAGATGGGGACCGGAGTGGCCTAAATCCAGGTGATGTCCAGGTGGGGACCACAGGCACCAATCCAGGGTAGTCTCAGGTGCAGACCAGAATCACCAGGTCCAGGTGAGGTGCAGGTGGAAACTACACTCACCAGGTCCCGTTGAGTCCCTGGTGGGGGACCAGAGTCACGAGGTACATGAGAAGCTAGAAACACTGCAGCCCACAAGGTCCACAGGATGTCCATGTGGGAACGAGAATCACAGTTAACAGTGAGGACCAGGTGGGGATAAGACTCATCATGTCCAGGTGAGACCCAGGTGGGAACGAGTGTCACCATGTCCAGGTGTGGCCCAGGTGAAGACCAGAGTTAATAGGTCCGGCTGGGTCACTGTTAGTGAACAGTGTAACCATATCCTGATGCTACCAAGGATGGTACCTGAGACACCAGGTCCTGGTGAGGCCCAGGTTGGACCAGAGACATGAGGTCCAGGTGAGGTCCCGATGGGAACCACAGTCACCAGGTCAGGTGAGGCCATGCTTAGGATCAGAGTCACCAGTTACAGCTGAGGCCCAGGTGGAGCCAGAGTCACTAAGTACAGAAGAGGCCAAAGTCAGGACCAATGTTACCAGGATCAGGTCAGTCCCAGTGGGGAATAGAGTAACCAGGTCCCGATGATGCCCAGGTAGAACCAGAGTCACCAGGTCCAGATGAGGCGCAGGTGGGGAGCATGTTCACTAGGTCCCAGTGAGGCCCAGTTGAGGACCAGAGTCACCAGTTCTGGTTGAGGCCTAGAGGGGTACCAGAAACACCTGGTCCAGGTGACATCCAGATGGGGACCAGAGTCACCAGGTCCAGGTTATTCCCAGGTGGTGAACAGAGTTACGAGTTCCGGGTGAGGACCAGGTAAGGACCAGAGTCACCAGGTCCAAGTGAGGCCCAAGTGGGGACCTGTGTCACCAGGCATGTGTGAGGCCCATGTGACAACCCCCCTCACCAGAAACAGTGAGGCCAACCTGCAAGCCATGCAGAGGAACCATGTCCAGATGATGCCGAGGTAGGGACTAGAGTTCTCAGGTCCAGGTGAGGCCAACCTGCAGCCATGCAGTGGAACATGTCCCGATGATCCCAGGTAGGATCAGAGTCACCAGGTCCAAATGAGGCCCAGATGGAGCATATTCACTAGGTCCAGGTGAGGCCCAGTTGAGGATCACAGTCACCAGATCTGATTGAGTCCTAGAGGAGTACCAGAATCCCTGGACCAGGTGACATCCAGATGGGGAAGGTCACCAGGTCAGGGTGAGGCCCAGAGAGGTTCCAGAGTCATCATGTCCAGGTGAGGCTCAGGTGTGGAACAGAGTGACCAGGTACCAATGATGCCCAGGTGAGGACCAGAGTCACCAGATCTGGGTGACGTGGAGATACGATCAGAGTCACCAGTTCCAGGTGAGGCCAAGAAGGAGTCCACAAAATCAGGTCCAGGTGGCGAACAAAGTCACCAGGAATGGGTGAGGCCCAGATGGGGACCAGATTCACCAGTCCAGGTGAGGCCCAGGTGGTGAGCAGAGTCCCCGGGTCTGGGAGAGGACCAGGTAAGGACCAGATTACATGTCAAAGAGGCCCACGTGGAACCTGAGTCACCAGGTTTGGGTGAGGCCCAGGTGGCAACCCCACTCACCAGGTCCAAGTGAGGCCAACCTGCAGGCCAGGTCACCAGATCCAGGTGAGGCCCTAGTGGGGACCGGAGTCACCAGGTAAATGTGAGTCTACAAGTACACCACAGTCACCAGGTCCAGGTGTGGTTCATGTGGGAACGAGAGTCACCAGGTCCAGGTGAGACCCAGGTGGGGACGACAGTCTCCAGGTCCAAATTGAGGCCTCGGTTGGGGGACCAGGGACATCAGGACCAGTTGAGGCCAAAGTGCGGAGATAAGTTATCATGTCCATGTGAGGCCCAGGTGCGGAACAGAGTAACCATGTCCCATTGCTGCCAGGTGGGAAAAGAGTCACAAGGTCCAGACGAGGCCTAAGTGAGGAGGAGATTCACCAGGTCCTGTTGAGGCTCAGCTGAGGACCAGTGTCCCCAGCTCCGGGTGTGTCCCAGAGGGGGACCAGAGTCCCCGGTTCTGGTGATATCCAGGTGGGGACCAGAGTCACCACGTCAGGTTGAGGCCCAGAGGGGACGAGAATCACTAGGTCCAGGTGAGGCCCCGATGTGAACTGAAACCAGGTCCCATGATGCCCATATGAGGACCTGAGTCACCAGGTCCAGGTGAGGTCCCTGTGGGAACCAGTCACCTGTCCAGGTGAGGCCCATGGGACCACAGTCACCAGGGCCAGGTGGGGCCAAGACATATAAGAGAGTATTCAGGTCCCAATGATGCCCAGGTAAGGACCAGAGTCAACAGGTCCAGGAGAGGCCAAATATGGATCAGAGTCATTGTGTTCCAGGTGAGGTCAGATGGAGACCACAGGAACCAGGTCCAGGAGAGCCCCATATGGGAACCAGAGACACCAGATCCGGTGAGGTCCAGGTGGGACCACAGTCACAAGGTCCAGGTGAGGCGCAGGTGGCAACAGGATTTACCAAGTCCAGGTGGCCCAGGTGGCGACCAGTCACCACATCCAGGTGCGGACCAGCTAAGGACCAGATTCACCAGGCGCAAGTGAAGCCCAAGGGGTAACCCGAGTAACCAGGTAAGGGTGAGTCCCAGAGGGGGAAGCAGAGTAACCAGTTTAGTTTGAGGCCCAGAATGGGACCAGAGGTCCCTGGTCAAAGTGAGGCCCAGTGTGGAATAGAGAATCCAGGTCCCAATGATGCCTGGGTGAGGACCAGAGTCACTATGGCCATGGAGTCCCAGATGGGGAACAGAATCACTAGGTCTTGGTGAGGCATAGAATAAGACCACAGTCAGCAGTATCAGGTGAGCCCCTTGTGGGAACCAGAGCCACTCTATCCAGCTGAGTCCCAGGTCCATGTGAGGCCCGTGAGGACCAGATTCATCAGGTCGAATTGAGGCATAGCTGGGGACAAGAGTCACCAGGTTGTGCGGCCTAGATGGGGCAAGATTCAGTAGTTCTGAGTTAGGTCAAAGTGGGGATGAGAGACACCAGGTCCAGGTGAGGCCATACTGAGGACCAGAGTCACCAGATCCAGGTGAGGTCCATGTGGGGACCAGGGTCACCAGATCCAGGTGAATTCCAGGGGGGACCAGAGTCATCAGATCCAGGTGAAGCCCAGGGGGGACCAGAGTCACTAGGTCCAGATGAGGCCCAGGTGAGGACCAGAGTTACCAGGTACACGTGAGGCCGGTGGAGATCAGAGGCAACAGGTCCATGTGAGTCCGGCTTCGGGACCATGTGAACAGGTCTACTGGCCCAGGAGTGGAACACAGTAAGCAGGTCCAGGTGAGTCCCCGGTGGTGACAAGAGTCACACGTCCAGGTGAGGCCCAGGTGGGGACCAGGATCACCAGGTACAGGGGAGGCCCTTGAAAGAACCAGAGTCAACAGTTCGAGGTCAGGCGTAGGTGGCAACCAGGGTCAGCAGGTCCCAGTAAAGCCAAGTGGGGTTCACAGTCACTAGTGCATGGTGAGACCCAGAGGGGAACCAGAGTCACATGGTCCAGGTGAGGTCCAGTTGTGGAACACACTCACCGGGTCCCCATTTTGCCCAGTTGGGACCATGGTCACAGGGCCAGGTGAGGCCCAGATGGGGACCGGAGTCCCCAAATCCAGTGAAGCCCAGGTGGGGACCACAGTCACCAGATCCAGGGTAGTCTCAGGTGCAGACCAGAATCACGGTCCAGGTGAGGTGCAGGTGTCAACCACACTCACCAGGTCCCGGTGAGGCCCTGGAGGAGACAGAGTCACGAGGTACATGAGAAACTAGAAACTCTGCAGCACCAGGTCCACATGATGTCCATATGGGAACGAATCACCAGTTACAGGTGAGGGCCAGGTGGGGATCCGACTCACCATGTCCAGGTGAGACCCAGGTGGGAACCAGTGTCACCATGTCCAGGTGTGGCCCTGGTGAAGACCAGAGTTTAGGTCGCTGGGTCACTGTTAGTGAACAGTGTAACCATATCCTGATGCTACCCAGGTGGGTACCAGAGACACCAGGTCCTGGTGAGGCCCAGGTGGAACCGGAGACATGAGGTCCATGAGGTCCCGATGGGACCACAGTCACCGTCAGGTGACCAGGATCAGAGTACCAGGTCAGGTGAGGCCCAGGTGGAGCCAGAGTCACCTGGTACAGAAGAGGCCAAAGTCAGGACCAGAGTTACCAGGATCAGGTCAGTCCCAGTGGGTAATACAGTAACCATGTCCAATGATGCCCAGGTAGAATCAGAGTCACCAGGTACAGCGAGGCAGGTGGGTAGAATATTCACTAGGTCCAGGTGAGGCCCAGATGAGGACCAGAGTCACCAGGTCTAGTTGACGCCTAGAGGGGTACAGATTCCCTGGTCTAGGGGACATCCAGATGGGGACCAGAGTCACCATGTCAGGGTGAGGCCCAGAGGGCATCCAGAGTCATCATGTCCAGGTGAGGTTCAGGTGTGGAAAAGAGTATCCAGGTCATAATGGTCCACAGGTGAGGACCAGAGTTACAGATCTGGGTGAGGCCCAGTTAGGAGCAGAGTCACAAGTTCCAGGTGAGGCCAAGAAGGAGTCCACAGCAATCAGGTCCAGGTGAGGATCAAAGTCACCAGGAATGGGTGAGGCCCAGATGGGGACCAGATTCACGAGGTCCAGGTGATTCCCATTGGTGACAAGGGTTACCAGTTCCGGGTGAGGACCAGGTAAGGACCAGATTCCCCAGGTCCAAGTGAGGCCCACGTGAGACCTGTGTCACCAGGTATGGGTGAGGCCCAGGTGGCAAGCCCACCACCAGGTCTAGTGAGGCCAACCTGCAGGCGATGCAGAGGAACCGTGTCCGATGATGTCCAGGTAGGGACCAGAGGTACGAGGTCCAGGTGACGCCAACCTGCAGGCCATGCAGAGGAACCGTGTCCCGATGATGCCCAGGTAGGGACCAGAGTTACCAGGTCAAGAAGAGGCCAACTGCAGACCATTATGTGGAACCAGGTCGCGATGTTGCCCACGTAGGGACCAGAGTCACCAGGTCCAAATGAGGCCCAGATGGAGCATATTCACTAGGTCCATGTGAGGCCCAGTTGAGGACCAGAGTCCAGAACTGGTTGAGGCCTAGAGGGGTACCAGAATCACCTGGTCCAGGTGACATCCAGATGGGGACCAGAGTCCTGATAGTGAACAGTGTAACCATAACCTGATGTAATAGATGGTTACCAGAGAACCAGGTCCTGGTGAGGCCAAGAGGGACCCGAGACATGAGGTCCAGTGGGGTCCCATGGGAACCGCAGTCAGCAGGTCAGGTGAGACCATGCTTAGGATCAGAGTCACCAGTTACAGGTGAGGCACAGGTTTGAGCCAGAGTCACTGGTACAGAAGAGGCCAAAGTCAGGACAAGAGTACCAGGATCAGGTCAGTCCCAGTGGGGAATAGAGTAACCATGTCCCGATGATGCCCAGGAAAGAACCAGAGTCACCAGGTCCATATGAGGCGCAGGTGGGAGCATATTCACTAGGTCCGGTGATGCCAAGTTGAGGACAAGAGTCACCAGTTCTAGTTGAGGCGTAGAGGGGTCCAGATTCACCTGGTCTAGGTGAAATCCAGATGGGTCCAGAATCACCAAGTCAGGGTGAGGCCCAGGTGGTGACCAGAGTTACCAGTTCAGGGTGAGTATAAGGTAAGGACCAGATTCACAAGGTCCAATCTAGGCCCACGTGGGGACTTTGTCCCAGGTATGGGTGACGCCCAGGTGGCAACCCCAGCTCACCAGGTCCAGGTGAGGCCAACCTGCAGGCCATGTAGAGGAACCATGTCCGGATGATGCCCATGTAGGGACCAGAGTTACCAGGTCCAGGTGAGGCCAACCTGCAGGCCATGCAGTGGATCCATGTCCCGATGATGCCCAGGTAGGGAACAGAGTCACCAGGCCCAAATGAGGCCCAGATGGAGCATATTCACTAGGTCCAGGTGAGGCCCAGTGAGGACTAGAGTCACCAGATCTGGGTGACGTGCAGATAGGATCAGAGCCACCAGTTCCAGGTAAGGCCAAGAAAGAGTCCACAGCAATCAGGTCCAGTGGGGAACTAAGTCACCAGGACTGGGTGAGGCCCAGATGGAGACCAGATTCACTCACCAGGTCCAGGTGAGGCCAGGTGGTGACCGGAGTCCCCGGGTCTAGTAGAGGACCAGGTAAGGACCAGATTCACCAGGTCAAAAGGCACACGTGGGGACCTGAGTCACCAGGTATGGGTGTGTCCAGGTGGCAACCCCACTCACCAGGTTCCAGGTGAGGCCCAGGTATATAAGAAGCGATCCAGGTCGCAATGATGCCCAGGTAAGGACCAGAGTCACAGTCCAGGAGAGGCCCCAATTGGACCAGAGTCATTTGTTCCAGGTGATGCCTGATGGAGACCACGGAATCAGGTCCAGGAGAGCCCCATATGGGAAGCAGAGCCACCAGATCCAGGTGAGGTCCGGTGGGACCAAGGTCACAAGGTCCATGTGAGGCGTAGGTGGCAACAGGATTCACCAAGTCCAGGGTGAGGCCCAGCTGGCGACCAGTCACCAGATCCAAGTGAGGGCAAGCTAAGGACCAGATTCACCAGGCCCAAATGAAGCCCATGGGGTGACCAGAGTCACCAGGTAAGGGTGAGTCCAGAGGGGGAACCAGAGTAACCAGTTTAGTTTGAGGGCCAGAATGGGTCCAGAGGTCCCTAGTCAGAGTGAGGCCCAGGTGTGGAATAGTGTATCAGGTCCAATGATGCATGGATGAGACCAGAGTCACTAGGGCCATGCAGGCCCAGATCGGGACAAATCACTAGGTCCTCGTGAGGTATAGAATAAGACCACAGTCAGCAGTATCATTTGATCCCGTTGCGTGAACCAGAGCCACTCTATCCAGCTGAGTTCCAGGTCCATGTGAGGCTCACGTGAGGACCAGATTCATTAGTTCAATTTGAGGCATAGCTGGGGACAGAGTCACCAGGTGTGTGCGGCCTAGGTGGGGCAAGATTCAGCAGTTCTGAGTTAGGTCAAATTGGGGACGAGACACGCCAGGTCCAGGTGAGGCCAAACTGAGGACCAGAGTCACCAGATCCATGTGAGGTCCATGTTGGAAACAGAGTCACCAGTCCGGGAGAGGTCCAGGTGGGGACCAGAGTCACCAGATCCAGGTGAAGTCCAGGTCGGGATCAGAGTCACCAGATCCACGTGAAGCCCAGGTGGGGACCAGAGTCACTAGGTCCCGATGAGGCCCAGGTGAGGACCAGACTTACCAGGTACACGTGAGGCCCCGATTGGGATCAGAGGCAACAGGTCCATGTGAGGCCGACTTGGGGACCATGGTCAACAGGTCTACTTGAGGCCCTGGTGTGGAACACAGTAAGCAGGTCCAGGTGAGTCCCCGGTGGTGACGAGTCACCACGTCCAGTTGAGTCCAGGTGGGGACCAGGATCACCAAGTACCGTTGAGGCCCTTGAAAGAACTAGAGTCTACTGGCACAAAAACAGACACATAGATCAGTGAACACAGAATAGAGAATCGAGAAGTGGACCCTGAACTTTATGGGCAACTAATATTCGATAAAGGAGGAAAGACTATCCATTGGAAGAAAGACAGTCTCTTCAATAAATGGTGCTGGGAAAATTGGACATCCACATGCAGAAGAATGAAACTAGACCACTCTCTTTCACCATACACAAAGATAAACTCAAAATGGATGAAAGATCTAAATGTGAGACAAGATTCCATCAAAATCCTAGAGAAGAACACAGGCAACACCCTTTTTGAACTCGGCCATAGTAACTTCTTGCAAGATACATCCACGAAGGCAAAAGAAACAAAAGCAAAAATGAACTATTGGGACTTCATCAAGATAAGAAGCTTTTGCACAGCAAAGGATACAGTCAACAAAACTCAAAGACAACCTACAGAATGGGAGACGATATTTGCAAATGACATATCAGATAAAGGACTAGTTTCCAAGATCTATAAAGAACTTATCAAACTCAACACCAAAGAAACAAACAATCCAATCATGAAATGGGCAAAAGACATGAACAGAAATCTCACAGAGGAAGACATAGACATGGCCAACATGCACATGAGAAAATGCTCTGCATCACTTGCCATCAGAAATACAAATCAAAACCACAATGAGATACCACCTCACACCAGTGAGAATGGGGAAAATTAACAAGACAGGAAACAACGAATGTTGGAAAGGATGCGGAGAAAAGGGAATCCTCATACACTGTTGGTGGGAATGTGAACTGGTGCAGCCACTCTGGAAAACTGTGTGGAGATTCCTCAAACAGTTAAAAATATACCTGCCCTACGACCCAGCAATTGCACTGTTGGGGATTTTCCCCAAAGAGACAAATGCAATGAAACGCCGGGACACCTGCACCCCGATGTTTATAGCAGCAATGGCCACGATAGCCAAACTGTGGAAGGAGCCTCGGTGTCCAACGAAAGATGAATGGATAAAGAAGATGTGGTTTATGTATACAATGGAATATTACTCAGCTATTAGAAATGACAAATACCCACCATTTGCTTCAACGTGGATGGAACTGGAGGGTATTATGATGAGTGAAGTAAGCCAGTCGGAGAAAGACAAACATTATATGTTCTCATTCATTTGGGGAATATAAATAATAGTGAAAGGGAATATAAGGGAAGGGGAAGAAATGTGGGAAATATCAGAAAGGGAGACAGAACGTAAAGACTGCTAACTCTGGAAACGAACTAGGGTGGTAGAAGGGGAGGAGGGCGGGGGGTGGGAGTGAATGGGTGACGGGCACTGGGGGTTTTCTGTATTTAGTAAATAGAACACCAATAATAAAAAATAAATTAAAAAAAAAAAGAAAAAAGAAAGAACCAGAGTCAACAGGTCGAAGTCAAGCGCAGGTGGCAACCAGGGTCAGCAGGTCCAAGTCAGGCCAAAGTGGGGTTCACAGTCATTAGGGCACGGTGAGACCAAGAGGCGGACCAGAGTCACATGGTGCAGGTGAGGTCCATTTGTGGAACACAGTCACGGGCCCCAATTGTGCCCAGTTGAGGACCATGGTCAACAGGGCCAGGTGAGGCCCAGATGTGTACCGGAGTCCCCAAATCCAGGTGAAGACCAGGTGGGGACCACAGTCACCAGATACAGGGTAGTCTCAGGTGCAGGCCAGAATCACCAAGTCCAGGTGAGGTGCAGGTGGCAACCACACTCACCAGGTCCCGGTGAGGCCCTGGGGGGACCAGAGTCACGAGGTACATGAGAAGCTAGAAACACTGCAGCCACTAGGTCCACAGGATGTCCATATGGGAACGAGAATCACCAGTTACAGGTGAGGACCAGGTGGGGATCCGACTCACCATGTCCAGGTGAGACCCAGGTGGGAACCAGTTTCACCATGTCCAGGTGTGGCCCAGGTGAAGACCAGAGTTAATAGGTCCGGCTGGGTCACTGTTAGTGAACAGTGTAACCATATCCTGATTCTACCCTGGTGGGTACCAGAGACACCAGGTCCCGGTGAGGCCCAGGTGGGACCAGAGATATGAGATCCAGGTGAGGTCCCGATGGGAAACACAGTCACCAGGTCAGGTGAGGCCATGCTTAGGATCAGAGTCACCAGTTACTGGTGAGGCCCAGGAGGAGCCAGAGTCACCTGGTACAGAAGATGCCAAAGTCAGGACCAGAGTTACCAGGATCAGGTCAGTCCCAGTGGGGAATAGAGTAACCATGTCCCGATGATGCGCAGGTAGAACCAGAGTCACCAAGTCCAGATGAGTCAGGTGGGAAGCTATTCTCTAGGTCTCGGTGAGGCACACTTGAGGACCAGAATCCCCAGGTCTAGTTGAGTCCTAGAGGGGTACCAGATTCACCTGGTCTAGGTGACATCCAGATGGGGACCAGAGTCACCATGTCAGGGTGAGGCCCAGAGGGGACCCAGAGTCATCATGTCCAGGTGAGGCTCAGGTGTTGAACAGAGATCCAGATCATAATGGTCCACAGGTGCGGACCAGAGTCACCAGATCTGGTGAGCCCCAGTTAGGATCAGAGTCACCAGTTCCAGGTGAGGCCAAGAAGGAGTCCACAGCAATCAGGTGCAGGTGGGGAACAAAGTCACGAGGACTGGGTGAGGCCCAGATGGGGACCAGATTCACCAGGTCCAAGTGAGCCCACTTGGGTACCTGTGTCACCAGCATGGGTGAGGCTCAGATGGCAACCCCACTCACCAGGTCCAGGTGAGGCCAACCTGCAGTCCATGCGAGAGGAACCATGTCCCGATGATGCCCAGGTAGGGAACAGAGTTACCAGGTCCAGGTGAGGCAACCAGCACCATGCAGTGGAACCATTCCCGATGATGCCCAGTGGGACCAGAGTCACCAGGTCCAAATGAGGCCCAGATGGAGCATATTCACTAGGTCCAGTGAGGCCCAGTTGAGGACAGTCACCAGACTGGTTGAGGCTAGAGGGGTTCCAATCCTGGTCCAGGTGACATCCAGATGGGGACCAGATCAGGTCAGGGTGAGGCCCAGAGGTCCAGAGTCATCATGTCCAGGTGAGGCTCAGGTGTGGAACAGAGTCACCAGGTACCAATGATGCCCAGGTGAGGACCAGAGTCACCAGGTCTGGTGACGCGCAGATAGGATCAGAGTCACCAGTTCCAAGTGAGGCCAAGAAAGAGTCCAGCAATCAGTCCAGGTGGGAACAATAGTCACCAGGACTGGGTAGGCCCAGATGGGGACCAGATTCACCAGGTCCATGAGGCCCAGGTGGTGACCAGTCCCCGGGTCTGGGGAAGACCAGGTAAGGCCAGATTCACCAGGTCCAAGAGGCCCACGTGGGGACCTGAGTCCAGGTATGTGTGAGGCCCAGGTGGCACCCACACCAGTCCAGGTGAGGCCAACCTGCAGGCCAGAGTCACCAGATCCAGGTAGGCCCTAGTGGGGACCGGAGTCACCAGGTAAATGTGAGTCTACAAGTACACCACAGTCACCAGGTCCAGGTGGTGGTTCATGTGGGAACGAGAGTCACCAGGTCCAGGTGAGACCCACGTGGGGACACAGTCCAGGTCCAGATTGAGGCCTAGGTGGGGGACCAAGTCATCAGGACCAGTTGAGGCCAAAGTCGGAGCAAAGTTATCATGTCCAGGTGAGGCCCAGGTGCGGAACAGAGTAACCATGTCCCATTGATGCCAGGTGGGAAAAGAGTCACAAGGTCCAGACGAGGCCTAAGTGAGGAGTAGATTCACCAGGTCCTGTTGAGGCCAGTTGAGGACCAGTGACCCCAGCTCCGGGTGAGTCCCGAGGGGGACCAGAGTCACCCGGTTCTGGTGATATCCAGGGGGGACCAGAGTCAGCACGTCAGGGTGAGGCCCAGAGGGGACGAGAATCACTAGGTCCAGGTGAGGCCCCGATGTGGAACTGAGAAACCAGGTCCCATGATCCATATGAGGACCTGAGTCACCAGTCCAGGTGAGGTCCCTGTGGGAACCAGTCACCTCGTCCAGGTGAGGCCCAGGTGGGACACAGTCACCAGGTCCAGGTGAGGCCCAGTATATAGAGTATCCAGGTCCCAATGATGCCCAGGTAAGGACAGAGTCAACAGGTCCAGGAGAGGACCAAATATGGATCAGAGTCATTGTGTTCCAGGTGAGGCCAGATGGAGACCACAGGAACCAGGTCCAGGAGAGCCCCATATGGAACCAGAGCCACCAGATCCAGGTGAGGTCCAGGTGGGACCACAGTCACAAGGTCCTGGTGAGGCGCAGGTGGCAACAGGATTCACCAAGTCCAGGTGAGACCCAGGTGGCGACCAGTCACCAGATCCAGGTGCGGACCAGCTAAGGACCAGATTCACCAGGTCCAAGTGAAGCCCAAGGGTGACCAGAGTCACCAGGTAAGGGTGAGGCCCAGAGGGGAACCAGAGTAACCAGTTTAGTTTGAGGCCCAGAATGGGACCAGAGGTCCCTGGTCAAAGTGAGGCCCAGGTGTGGAATAGAGTATCCAGTTCCCAATGATTCCAGGTTGAGGACCAGAGTCACTAGGGCCATGCAGGCCCAGATGGGGAACAGAATCACTAGGTCCTGGTGAGGCATAGAATAAGACCACAGTCACCAGTATCAGGTGAGCCCCTTGTGGGAACCAGAGCCACTCTATCCAGCTGAGTCCCAGGTCCATGTGAGGCCCACGTGAGGACCAGATTCATTAGGGCAAATTGAGGCATAGCTGGGGACAAGAGTCACCAGGTCTGGGTGCGGCCTAGGTGGGGCAAGATTCAGCAGTTCTGAGTTAGTTCAAAGTGGGGACGAGAGACCCAGGTCCAGGTGAGGCCAAACTGAGGACCAGAGTCACCAGATCCAGGTGAGGTCCATGTTGGAAAGAGAGTCACCAGGTCCGAGAGTTCCAGGTGGGGACCAGAGTCACCAGATCCAGGTGAAGTACAGGGGGGACCAGAGTCACCAGATCCAGGTGAAGCCCAGGTGGGGACCAGAGTCAATAGGTCCAGATGAGGCCCAGGTGAGGACCAGAGTTACCAGGTACACGTGAGGCCCCGGTGGGGATCAGAGGCAACAGGTCCATGTGAGGCCGGGGGGACCATGGTCAACAAGTCTACTTGAGGCCCAGATGTGGAACACAGTAAGCAGCTCCAGGTGAGTACCGGTTGTGACATGTCACCACGTCCAGGTGAGACCCAGGTGGGGACCAGGATCACAAGGTACAGGGGAGGCCCTTGAAAGTACCAGAGTCAACAGTTCGAGGTGAGGCACAGGTGGTAACCAGGGTCAGCAGGTCCAAGTCAGGGCAAAGGGGTTTACGTCACTAGGGCTCGGTGAGACCCAGAGGGAGACCAGAATCACCTGGTCCAGGTGAGGTCCAGTTGTTGAACACAGTCACCGGGTCCCAATTTTGCCCAGTTGAGGACCATGGTCAACAGGGCCAGGTGAGGCTCAGATGGAGACCGGAGTCCCCAAAGCAGGTGAAGCCCAGTGGGGACCATAGTCACCAGATCCAGGGTAGTCTCAGGTGCAGACCAGAATGACCAGGTCCACTTGAGGTGCAGGTGGCAACCACACTCACCAGGTCCCTGTGAGGCCCTGGTGGGGACCAGAGTCACGAGGTACATGAGAAGCTAGAAACACTGCAGCCACCAAGTCCACATGATGTCCATGTGGGAACGAGAATCACCAGTTACAGGGGAGGACCAGTTTTGGATCCGACTCACCATGTCCAGGTGAGACCCAGGTGGGAACCAGTGTCAACATGTCCAGGTGTGGCCCAGGTGAAGAGCAGAGTTAATAGGTCCGCTGGGTCACTGTTAGTGAACAGTGTAACCGTATCCTGATGCTACCAAGGTGGGTACCAGAGACACCAGGTCCTGGTGAAGGTTGGGACCAGAGACATGAGGTCCAGGTGCGGTCCCGATGGGAACCACAGTCACCAGGTCAGGTGAGGCCATGCTTAGGATCAGAGTCACCAGTTACCGGTGAACCCAAGGTGGATCCAGAGTCACCTGGTACAGAAGAGGCCAAATCAGGACCAGAGTTACCAGGATCAGGTCAGTCCCAGTGGGGAATACAGTAAACATGCCCGATGATGCCCAGGTAGAACCAGAGTTACCAGGTCCAGATGAGGCACAGTTGAGGAGCATATTCACTAGGTCTCGGTGAGGCCCAGTTGAGGACCAGAGTCACCAGGTCTAGTGGAGGCCTAGAGGGGAACCAGATTCACCTGGTCTAGGTGACATCCACATGAGGACCAGAGTCACCACGTCAGGGTGAGGCCCAGAGTGGATCCAGAGTCATCATGTCCAGGTGAGGCTCAGTGTGGAACAGAGTATCCAGTTCATAATGGTCCACAGGGGAGGACAAGAGTCAGCAGATTGAGTTAGGCCCAGTTAGGATGAGAGTCACCAGTTCCAGGTGAGGCCAAGAAGGAGTCCACAGCAATCAGTTCCAGGTGGGGAACAAAGTCATCAGGACTGGGGGAGGCCCAGATGGGGACCAGATTCACCCTGTCCAGGTGATCCCAGGTGGTGACCAGAGTTACCAGTTCTGGGTGAGGACCAGGTAAGGATCAGATTCACCAGGTCCAAGTGAGGCCCACTTGGGGACCTATGTCACCAGGTATGTGTGAGGCCCATGTGGAAACCCCACTCACAGGTCCAGGTGAGGCCAACCTGCAGGCCATGCAGAGGAACGGTGTCCCGATGAAGCCCAGGTAGGGACCAGAGTTACCAGGTCCAGGTGAGGCCAACCTGCAGGCCATGCAGTGGAACCATCTCCCGATGATGCCCAGGTAGGGAGCAGAGTCACCAGGTCCAAATGTGGCCCACATCGAGTATATTCACTAGGTCCAGGTGAGGCCCAGTTGAGGACCAGAGTCACCAGATCTGGTTGAGGCCTAGAGGGGTACCAGAATCACCTGGTCCAGGTGACATCCAGATGGGGACCAGAGTCACCAGGTCAGGGTGAGGCCCAGAGAGGTACCAGAGTCATCATGTCCAGGTGAGGCTCAGGTGTGGAACAGAGTAATCAGGTACCAATGATGCCCAGGTGAGTTCCAGGTCACCAGATCTGGGTGACGCGCAGATAGGATCAGAGTCACCAGTTCCAGGTGAGGCAAAAAGAGTCCACAGCAATCAGGTCCAAGTGGGGAACAAAGTCACCAGGACTCGGTGAGGCCAAGATATGGAACAGATTCACCAGGTCCAGGTGAGGCCCAGGTCGTGACCAGAGTCCCCGGGTCGGGGAGAGGACCAGGTAAGTACTAGATTCACCAGGTCCAAGAGGCCCACGTAGGGACCTGAGTCACCAGGTATGGGTGAGGCCCAGGTGACAACCCCACTCACCAATTCCAGGTGAAGCCAACCTGCAGGCCAGAGTCACCAGATCCAGGTGAGGCCCTAGACGGGAACGGAGTCACCAGGTAAATGTGAGTCTACAAGGACACCACAGTCACCAGGTCCAGGTGTGGTTCATGTGGGAACGAGAGGCAACAGGTCAAGGTGAGACCCAGGTGGGGACCACAGTCACCAGGTCCAGATTGAGGCCTAGGTGGGGGGACCAGTGTCATCAGGACCAGTTGAGGCCAAAGTGCGGAGAACAGTTATCATGTCCAAGTGAGGCCCAGGTGGGGAACAGAGTAACCATATCCCATTGATGCCAGGTGGGATAAGAGTCACAAGGTGCAGACGAGGCCTAAGTGAGGAGTAGATTCACCAGATCGTGTTGAGACCCAGTTGAGTACCAGTCTCCCCAGCTCCGGGTGAGTCCCAAAGGGGGACCAGAGTCACCCGGTTCTTGTGATATCCAGGTGAGGACCAGAGTCAACAGGTCAGGGTGAGGCCCAGAGGGGGACGAGAATCACTAGGTCCAGGTGAGGCCCCGATTTGGAACTGAGATAACAGGTCCCATGATGCCCATTTGAGGACCTGAGTCACAGGTCCAGGTGAGGTCCCTGTGGGAACCAGTGACCTCATCCAGGTGAGGCCCAGGTGGGACCACAGTCACCAGGTCCAGGTGACGCCCAGGTATATAAGAGAGTATCCAGGTCCCAATGATGCCCAGGTAAGGACCAGAGTCCACAGGTCCAAGAGAGGCACAAATATGGATCAGAGTCATTGTGTTCCAGGTGAGGCTAGATGGAGACCACAAGAACCAGGTCCAGGAGAGCCCCTTATGGGAACCAGAGCCTCCAGATCCAGGTGAGGTTCTGGTGGGACCACAGTCACAAGTTCCAGGGGGGCGCAGGTGGCAACAGTATTCACCAAGTCCAGGTGAGGCCCAGGTGGCGACCAGTCACCAGATCCAAATGTGGACCAGCTAAGGACCAGATTCACCAAGTGAAGTCCATGTTGGAAAGAGCGTCACCAGTTCCAGGTGAAACCCAGGTGGGGACCAGAGCCACCAGTTCCAGGTGAAGCCCAGGTGGGGACCAGAGTCACTAGGTCCAGATGAGGCCCAGGTGAGGACCAGAGTTACCAGGTACACGTGAGGCCCCGGTGGGGATTAGAGTCAACATGTCCATGTGAGGCCGGCATGGGGACCATGGTCAACAGGTCTACTTGAGGCCGAGGTGTGGAACACAGTAAGCAGGTCCAGGTGAGTCCGCGGTGGTGACTAGAGTCACCACGTCCACGTGAGGCCCAGGTGGGGACCAGGATCACCAGGTACAGGGGAGGCCCTTGAAAGAACCAGAGTCAACAGTTCGAGGTCAGGCGCAGGTGGCAACCAGGGTCAGCAGGTCCAAGTCAGGCCAAAGTGGGGTTCACAGTCACGAAGGCACGGTGAGACCCAGAGGGGGACCAGAGTCATGTGGTCCAGGAGAGGTCCAGTTGTGGAACACAGTCACCGGGTCCCAATTTTGCCCAGTTGAGGACCATGGTCAACAGGTACAGTTGAGGCCCGGATGGGGACCGGAGTCCCCAAATCCGGGTGAAGCCCAGGTGGGGACCACAGTCACCAGATCCAGGGTAGTCTCAGGTGCAGACCAGAATCATCAGTTCCAGGTGTGGTGCAGGTGGCAACCACACTCACCAGGTCCCTTTGAGGCCCTGGTGGGGACCAGAATCACGAGGTACATGAGAAGCTAGAAACACTGCAGCCACCAGGTCCACATGATGTCCATGTGGGAACGAGAATCACCACTTCCAGGTGTGGCCAAGAAAGTGTCCAAAGCAATCAGGTCCAGGTGGGGAACAAAGTCACCAGGACTGGGTGAGGCCCAGATGGGGAAGAGATTCACCAGGTCCAGGTGAGGCCCAGGTGGCGACCAGTCACCAGATCCAGGTGAGTACCAGCTAAGGACCAGATTCACCAGGCCAAAGTGAAGCCCAAGGGTGACCAGATTCACCAGGTAAGGGTGAGTCCCAGAGGGGGAACCAGAGTAACCAGTTTAGTTTGAGGCCCAGAATGGGACCAGAGGTCCCTGGTCAAAGTGAGTCCCAGGTGTGGAATAGAGTATCCAGGTCCCAATGATGCCTGGGTGAGGACCAGAGTCACTAGGGCCATGCAGGCCCAGAAGGGGAACAGAATCACTAGGTCCTGGTGAGGCATAGAAAAAGACCCCAGTCACCAGTATCAGGTGAGCCCTTTGTGGGAACAGAGCCACTCTATCCAGCTGAGTCCCAGGTCCATCTAAGGCCCACGTGAGGACCAGATTCATCAGGTCGAATTGAGGCATAGCTGGGGACAAGAGTCACCAGGTCTGGGTGCGGCCTAGGTGGGGCAAGATTCTGCAGTTCTGAGTTAGGTCAAAGTGGGGACGAGAGACACCAGGTCTAGGTGAGGCCAAACTGAGGACCAGAGTCACCAGATCCAGGTGAGGCCCATGTTGGAAAGAGAGTCACCAGGTCTAGGAGAGGTCCAGGTGGGGACCAGAGTCACCAGATCCAGGTGAAGGCCAGGTGGGGACCAGAGTCACCAGATCCAGGTGAAGCCCAGGTGGGGACCAGAGTCACTAGGTCCAGATGAGGCCCAGGTGAGGACCAGAGTTACCAGGTACACGTGAGGCGCTGGTAGGTATCAGAGGCAACTGGTCCATGTGAGGCAGGCTTGGGGACCATGGTCAAGAGTTCTACTTGAGGCCCAGTGTGGAACACTGTAACCAGGTCCAAGTGAGTCCCCGGTGGTGACAAGAGTCACCAGGCCCAGGTGAGGCCCAGGTGGGAACCAGGATCACCAGGTACAGGGGAGGCCCTTGAAAGAACCAGAGTCAACAGTTCGAGGTAACGCACAGGTGGCAACCAGGGTCAGCAGGTCCAAAGTCAGGCCAAGTGGGGTTCACAGTCACTAGAGCACGGTGAGACCCACAGGGGGAACAGAGTCACCTGCTCCAGGTGAGGT